>NC_053399.1:26182559-26485059 GCF_905171765.1 Bufo bufo
CGGAACTTTCTGACCTATAATGGAACAAAATTGTTCACAATGCCTAATTAGCAGGAAATTACCTGATGTGCTAGCAAATCTCTTTTGCTAGTTATGCAACAACTATTGATTTTTAGTATAATTGTGCTGTTTTGCAGCTTCTTTCACATGGTGGATGTCATGCTCCTATTGTTTTGTGTCTACAGCTCCTATGCAGACATGTGTGTCTCCAAAATCACTGACAAACAACCGCTGTGTAGTCTGTTCTTGCAGTTATACTCCATTCCATCTGCCCCCTACATCAAAACACGGATACCGGCCGTGTGCACACCACATCAGAGTGCAAATCCATTGACTTCAATGGGTCAGTGGTTCACATGTTGTGACAAAGTATAGGACATGTCCTATCCTTTATGGAGTGGCCACATGGATGCGGAAGTACGAACCCACTGAAGTCAGTGGGTCCGTACCGTCTAAGATCATCACGTCATCTGCCTCTCTTCTTACCCTGATGTGCCCATCACTCTGGAACAGGGTAAATCTTGACTCATAAGACCACATGACCTTCTTCCATTGCTCCAGAGACCAATCTTTATGCTCCCTAGCAAATTGAAGCCTTTTTTTCTGGTTTTCCTCACTGATTAGTGGTTTTCTTACGGCTACACAGCTGTTCAGTCCCAATCCCTTGAGTTCCCTTCGCATTGTGCGTGTGGAAATGCTCTTACTTTCACTATTAAACATAGCCCTGAGTTCTACTGTTGTTTTTCTTCGATTTGATTTCACCAAACATTAAAGTGATCGCCGATCACGATCATTCAGGATTTTTTCCCCGCCACATTTCTTCCTCGAATTCGATGGGTCCCCACTATCCTTCCAGTTTTTAATAAAGCGTTGGACAGTTCTTAATCCAATTTTAGTAGTTTCTTCAATCTCCTTAGATATTTTCTCCTTAGATGTTTTGCTTGATGCATGCCAATGATTTGACCCTTCTCAAACAGACTAACATCTTTTCCACGACCACGAGATGTGTCTTTCGACATGGTTGTTTAAGAGATGACAAGCAACTCATTGCACCAGTTGGGGTTAAATAACTTGTTGCCAGCTGAAAGATAATGGCCCATGCAGTAATTATCCAATAGTAGGCTCATAACTATTTGCTTAGTTAAATCCAGGTGGCGACTTTTTTTTTGGACAGGCAGTGTATTAAGAGGCCACTGCTTCTTAATAAATTAGGTGCATCTTACTCCATCACACAGGGGATCAAGACCAGTGTATGGAAACGCTAGTCTTGATAATTGTCCCCTAATATGTTGAAAAAATCTGAATGTGTCTGGAATAAGGCCCCCATACATATTACTGTATTGCAGGCCTAACCCAAAAAGAACTGTGGTTTTGGCTGACATTCTAATGTATATGTGGAGCTCCCAACTTTCCTCAAACAAATTATGTCAAGGGAGAGAAGGATCTGGTAAATTGAATATTTTCACTCCATCCTTTTGTTTTCCGGGGATAAGTGTCTGGTAGGGGCTTTCTCCATTCTTTCCATAGAATACACATACATTTTCGGCTGAGGTGACTGTGTATATGTATGGGGGAGTCAGGAGAGATACGGTACTGGTCGACTGAGCTGAATGTGTATGGGGGAGTCAGGAGAGATACTGGTCAGCTGAGCTGAATGTGTATGTGTATGGGGGAGTCAGGAGAGATACTGGTCAGCTGAGCTAAATGTGTATGGGGGAGTCAGGAGAGATACTGGTCAGCTGAGCTGAATGTGTATGGGGGAGTCAGGAGAGATACTAGTCAGCTGAGCTGAATGTGTATGGGGGAGTCAGGAGAGATACTAGTCAGCTGAGCTGAATGTGTATGTGTATGGGGGAGTCAGGAGAGATACTGGTCAGCTGAGCTGAATGTGTATGTGTATGGGGGAGTCAGGAGAGATACTGGTCAGCTGAGCTGAATGTGTATGTGTATGGGGGAGTCAGGAGAGATACTGGTCAGCTGAGCTGAATGTGTATGTGTATGGGGGAGTCAGGAGAGATACTGATTGGCTGAGCTGAATGTGTATGTGTATGAAGGAGTCAGGAGAGATAGCGGTCGACTGAGTTGAATGTGTATGTGTATGAGGGAGTCAGGAGAGATAGCGGTGAGTTAAATGTGTATGCGTATGAGGGAGTCAGGAAAAATAGCGGTTGGCTGAGCTGAACGTGTATGGGGGAGTCAGGAGAGATACTAGTCGGCTGAGCTGAATGTGTATGAAGGAGTCAGGAGAGATAGCGGTCGTCTGAGTTGAATGTGTATGTGTATGGGGGAGTAGGGAGAGATAGCGGTCGGCTGAGCTGTATGTGTATGGGGGAGTCAGGAAAGATGGCGGTCGACTGAGCTTAAATGTGACAATTGAACACTTCATCTTAGATTATACAAGTAAGAAAAATGTGCAGCCTGCACACGGCGGTTCTCCCCTGGCACTTTATGTACTGGGCATCTGCATTCATTGTCTGCTATCACGCTTATTAATAAGTAACTGAAGTGCACGTCTGATGTACCTCTGTGAGCCAAGGCTCTCCAAGCAGGTTTTAAATCCAACATTGATGCCGGAAAAGTCTGCTAATCTTTCCCATAAAATATCAAACAGAAAGGCGATCAATATCACTTACTGCACAGTGGCAATGTTTTCTTACTTATACTCTGCATTAGGCATTATTCCAGTGCCATGTATCGCTATCAGAGATGTTATTACAGAGTCTCAGTTCCATATACATGGCATCTCCTCGGCTTATCTAAATATACTGGTAAATAGAATTTATGGGGAGTTATGGACTCGCAATAAATGCACTGGCTGATTTTCTATCTGCAGATGAGCATAGGGAGGAAATGCAGTGAATATTTCAGTAAAATTGGCTATATATTTGGCAATAATTTATAATATCTGCTCTCCTCTTTGGTGTTATTACCCTTCTATCAGGGATCTGTTGTCTTAAAGGGTTCCTGAGTTTTCAAAAAAAAAAAAAAAAAAAAGTTAGCATGATGGCTGTGATTCTTTGTACAGTCATAATTGTGCAGGAACAGTTATGTCTGGGCTTCCCTAAAGCCTCTTTCAGCCATATTATTTGCTGTTTCAGCTGCACAGCTAGATGCATTTCTCTCAGAAGCAGAGGGCATCTCCCTTCTGCCAGTAACGTATGCAGTGACCTCACTTCTCTTACTTCCCACTATGTTTGTTTTCTTCTAGGGAGCTCAGAAAGCTGATAAGGAGGGCTAAATCACACTTACAGAAAAACAGTATGGTCCTGTGATGTTCAGAAGAAACTTATTTTTTTACTGCGCACAGGATCTCAGCTAGCTCTGACACGCCCCCACTTCCTCTCATCTGTCTTCTTAGTCTCTTTTACCAGGTAAGGCTCTTGTCTGACAACAGGCAGTGAACTGCAAATTAGGTGGAAGTGAGACCCCTAGTGGCCATGACTTTACAGCTTTTTTTCAGGTGGATGCAGGCAGATGTTTTAAATGAAGTGATTTAGAAACACGCTAGTTACACCATTCTCTATTAAGTGAAATTAAATTGTGTGAAAGTGCAGTGACTCTTTAATACTGTAGTCTGGTTTGCTATTCTTTCAATCAAAAATACTGAAAACCCAAACTGAATCATGATGGACCCATTCTAGGTAAATAGGTTCTGCCAGAATTCACCGGGATCTTTTTTTTAAAACATATCTGTCATAGTGGTGTTGGTTGTGCTATAAATGAAGCCATGAGGCTAATGTGAGTCTTAATCAGCAGTGGAAGCAACTGCATGCATTCCAGTCAATGAAGAACTTCTGTAAAATCTTTATTTAATCAGCCTTTATTGGAATATTATCTGCCTTTATTGTTTGAATATTTTTTAAAAATTCTACTTAGTATGAAAGAGAAATGGGAAATCCATACGGATGCATAACGGGTGTCAGTTCTTTCTTCAGTACCTCATTTATCCACTAGTGAAGTCAACCGGCTCTCACAGTTATACTTGGTGCACAAGGTGTATAGAACGTCACTCCTTCATAAATAAGGAGTCTGTCCTAGATGTGGGAATGAACCAGATGATCTGCATGTAGACCCCTGGGGCAGTACTGAAACAGTCACTTTGCATATGTTCACACAGTGTTTTGGGACCGACCTTCTCCTTCTATCATTTTGTGTCCTGGGGCTGCGTAGTTGACATTCATGGGGATGAACACATAACAATTACAGTATTGCGCATAGGTTATCAGGCCATCAAACAAATAGCTGTCCATTGGCCAACAAAGTCCCTACTTAAAGGAAATTCTAAACAAGATGAATAGTACAATAAGTTTAGAATTAAAAAATTAATGCGTCTAAAAAATTGGCCTACAGCCTACAGTGTATTGTGAGAAAACATACAGGTGTAATGGCAGATATTTGTGTATTTTATGACATTGCTATGCATTTTTATACTCTAAAGGCCCTTGTACACAGGCTGAGAGAGCGGGTGGTGAGCAGGAACTAACATGAATTTGTAATCTGCCAATTTTGCAGGGGAGGAAGAATTCCTTCCCGACCAAGCACCTTCTTGTCAGTGGAGGAGGCCGCTGTATTTACATGCAGCAATCTCCTCCTATGGGGAGGAATGATCACTAATGCTATCGCTTGTCCCCATACAGACTCGTTGCATTTTAATCCATTTTTCCCAGTAACAAAGCAAGGGTTAACAGCCAAACAAAACTCAAAATTTATGGCCCTGATTCTGTAGTTTACAGAAACACCACATATGTGGTCGTAAACAGCTGTACGGGCACACGGCAGGGCGCAGAAGGAAAGGAATGCCATACGGTTTTTGGAAGGCAGATTTTGCTGGACTGTTTTTTTTTACACCATGTCCCATTTGAAGCCCCCCTGATGCACCCCTAGAGTAGAAACTTCATAAAAGTGACCCCATCTAAGAAACTACACTCCTCAAGGTATTCAAAACTGATTTTACAAACGTCGTTAACCCTTTAGGTGTTCCACAAGAATTAATGGAAAATAGAGATACAATTTCAAAATTTCACTTTTTTGGCAGATTTTCCATTTTAATAATTTTTTTCCAGTTACAAAGCAAGGGTTAACAGCCAAACCAAACTCAATATTTATGGCCCTAATTCTGTAGTTTGCAGAAACACCCCATATGTGGTCGTAAACTACTGTACGTGCACACAGCAGGGCGCAGAAGGAAAGGAATGCCATACGGTTTTTGGAAGGCAGATTTTGCTGGACTTTTTTTTGACACCATGTCCCATTTGAAGCCCCCTTGATGCAACCCTAGAGTAGAAACTCTATAAAAGTGACCCCATCTAAGGAACTACACCCCTCAAGGTATTCAAAACAGATTTTTACAAACGTCGTTAACCCTTTAGGTGTTCCACAAGAGTTATTGGCAAATGGAGATGTAATTTCAGAATTTAAATTTTTTGGCAAATTTTCCATTTTAATCCATTTTTCCCAGTAACAAAGCAAGGGTTAACAGCCAAACAAAACTCAATATTTATGGCCCTGATTCTGTAGTTTACAGAAACACCCCATATGTGGTCGTAAACAGCTGTACGGGCACACGGCAGGGCGCAGAAGGAAAGGAATGCCATACGGTTTTTGGAAGGCAGATTTTGCTGGACAGTTTTTTTTTACACCATGTCCCATTTGAAGCCCCCCTGATGCACCCCTAGAGCAGAAACTCCAAAAAAGTGGCCCCATTTTAGAAACTACGGGATAGGGTGGCAGTGTTGTTGGTACTAGTTTAGGGTACATATGATTTTTGGTTGCTCTATATTACACTTTTTGTGAGGCAAGATAACAAGAAATCAAATCGCCACCTCTCCAATCTGGTGTCACATTTGTCAAAGCTGTATAAATAAGGCATGAGGGATCTTTATTGTGGCATCTGGTTCACGGCGAATAACCTAAGTTCGGACAAGGACGAGAGGACACCGGCAAAATCGACACAGTTGCGTGAACAGGTGGGACGCCACCTTGACGTATTATCGCACTGTGTCTTCGTGACTTTTAAAAAAAAGTGCTGGTGACACTTGTTTTTGCTCCGTTGGTAGGAGCGACATAGAGGACTTATCATTCCATTGGAGTCATATGCGATTCTACGATCATTTGAAAGAGCAACGCCTATTGAAAGCAGAAATTGCGGTTTCTCTATATTTGCGCTTTACATCTGCGCCTTATATATTCACATTGTTGATAAATATTTTAGTCCGTTACATTATATCGATTGCTTCTGTTACCAATGTGCTGCTGTTTATATATGATTTTATTGTATTGATATATTGTATTGGTTTTACACACTGCCATTTAGGGAGAAATTTCTCCATTAAATTGTTCTCGGTTTTACTCCATATTTGAGTGCCTGGTCTCACTGTTTTCTTCGCATTTTCTTTTTTCTGACTGGGTGGGTCACACAGACCAAGAGCACCTAAATCCAGATTACCTAGCTGTAGTGATCCACAGACACCTTGTTTGGTTTTGTTTATTTTTACTTGAAACTTTAAATTTTTTGGGGGGGAAACTTTATTTTTTCAACCTTTTTTTCCACTTTATTTTTTGTCCCACTTTGGGACTTGAACTTTTGGGGGTCTAATCCTTTACAATGCATTCCAATACTTCTGTATTGGAATGCATTGGCTGTATGAGTAATACTGTATGTATTACTCATACAGCTTCCAGGCTGTGAGATCCAGGGGGCTGGATCTCACAGGCTCGTCAACGGAAGGCAGCGCGATGCCTTCCTTAGACATCGCGCTGCCTTCCATGCCATCGGGTCCCCCCCACAGCCGCATGGGGACCCGATGGCACCGCCGCAACCGCAGGTAAAAGCCGCAAACCGCAGGTCTGAATTGACCTGCGGTTTGCGATCGCCGATACGGGAGGGTCACATGACCCTCCCACCCAGGCGTTGTGAAAGGATGCCCGCTGAATGATTTCAGCCGGCATCCTGTTCCTATTAACCCCCGCCGTGCTGCAATCTACTTTTAAACTTAGGACGTACCGGTACGTCCTGAGTCCTTAAGGACTCGGCAAACATGGCGTACCGGTACGTCCTAAATCCCTAAGGGGTTAAGGATGGAAGTGACCTGACGCTCAGTAGAGCCCTCTGCCAATAAAGCTAGAAGTGAACCCTTTTCTACTCATTCAGAACTCTTTTGGCATTGACTGTAGTTATTTTTTTATTGCACTTACTTTTCAGGTACTACTAGCACTACTTTTGCCATCCAGCTGGTTCTATAACAAGAGAGCAGTGATGGCCACAGGAGTGATTTTTATGCTATTGCTTGTTCAATAAGATTTGGTTTAGGTGATCACCTAATCAGCACCTCAATAAATAGAATGAGGTGTGCCTGATGGAATTCAACAAAGGCCTCATGCACACAACCGTTGTTGTGTTCCGTTCCGCAAAATGGGGTTCCGTTGTTCCGTGATCCGTTTCCGTTTTTGTTTCCGTGTGTCTTCCTTTATTTTTGGAGGATCACCAGACATGAAGGAAAGTAATAAAAAGTCTAAGTCAAGTTTGCCATGCAAATGATAGGAAAAAAGCGGACGCGGATGACCATATTGTGTGCCTCCGCGTTTTTTCATGGTCCCATTGACTTGAATGGGTCCGCAAACCGTTTTCCGTAAAAAAAATAGGAGAGGTTATATTTTTTTGACGGACTGGAACCACGGATCACGGACGCGGATGACAAACGGTGCATTAGCCGAGTTTTCAACGGACCCATTGAAAGTCAATGGGTCCGCAGAAAATCACGGAAAACGGAACAACGGACACGGAATAAAACAACGGTCGTGTGCATGAGGCCAAACACTGGAATGGAATGGGTGCCATACATTTGAAGTGGTCTCTTAATTTTTTCCAAAGCTGTATGTTACCTGAAGATCTGGTCTTTTTTATAGGGATTCACTGAACGTTTGCAAAGTTATTCCAGGGTTTCAAGATGTTCTGAAGTTGAACTCTACAACCTAAACATAGCACTTGTTTCCCGTGCCAATCTATAAGGCAAATGTCTCTCTTTAATATCATAAAAGTACATTTCCTACTCATAATCTGAAATTACACCGGAAATCTACACTTACTTGGCTTCTGGTTTTCACGGCATCGATAAACATGCCAGGGTTTCGCCCAAGAAAGGTATTTTTGTACCTGCACACTCTGTACAGTATCTAATATATAAAGCTGAGTGGGTGTGTGTATGTATGTCTGCTAAAGGAATCCGCACCTTCGCATTTACAATCACGAAATTTGGCACACCAGGTACATCAGGTGTCCGGGAAGGTTTTAGACCGGGTCTCAGCTCTCTAGGACGTACCGTTACTGAGATATTTCCAAAAAATGCATTAGCCAATAGAAGCTTGGTCACATGACCCTTATTAGCCAATAGACGCTCGCAGGCTGTTAGCCTTCACATACACAGTTTTACTCCAGGTTCCCATAACAACCCAACCATTTTTCTTCACTGCTGTAGGTGAGCTTTAAAGGAAATCTGTCACCAGAATAATCGCTATTGAAGTAAAGCCATGGCCTAATAGCGCTTAGTACCTTATTTCCAGATGTGACTTTGTTCCAGCAATAGATGTTTTTATCCTCTGAAAATCCAGTTTATTTGGTATGCAAATGAGCCAGGAAAATGCTCAGAGGGGCGTCACTCTTGCAGGAAGAAGCCCATACACGCCACCTGCCACAATGTGTCCACTCTCAAAAGACGAACTTAAAACCCCGCCCCAGGTCTCACTAAGCCACACCCCTGCCCGTTTAGGCCACGCCCCTCCCACTCCTCAGTCGGCAGGGATTGAAAAAATGAAGTTAAAAATCAATTTCTAGGTCCCGCTAAGCTACGCCCCCAAACCGGTTAGGCCATGCCCCTTCCACTCCTTAGCAGACAGGGATTGAAAAAACGAAGTTAAAAATCAACTTCTGTCAGCTGCAGAGGTGGGAGGGAGGGTGACTTTGTCCCTGCAGCTCACACTTAGACAGCACAGTGCTGCTGTCTTAGAGTGAGCTGTTAAAAAGGACACGTCTCCGATACGGTTAGGCCACGCCAACTCCTCAGCGGACAGGGATTGAAAAATGAAGTTAAAAATCAACTTCTAGGTCCTGCTAAGCCGTGCCCCCGATCCGGTTAGGCCACGCCCCCTCCCACTCCGCAGCCGACAGGAATTGAAAAATGAAGTTAAAAATTAACTTCTCTCAGCTGCAGAGGTGGGAAAGACAGTGACTTACTCCCTGCAGCTCATACTCGGCACAGTGCTGCTGTCTGAGAGTGAGCTGTTCAAAAGGACATCCCTGTGTCCGTCCAGGCCCTGTGTCAGACAGAGGACAGGGAGTCTGAAAGCCGGACTGTCCGGCCTAAAACTGGACCTCTGGCCACCTTAGGGGCAGGCTGCTGTGGAGGTCACAGTTAAGGGGATGGTCCACTATGGAGGTCATTGTTATGGGGCAGATTGCTGTAAAGGCCACTGTTAGGGGGGCAGGCCCCTGTGGAGGTCATTGTCCAGGGGGTGGTGTGCTGTGAAACTCACTGTTAAAGGGGCAGACTGCTGTGAAGGTCAAAGTAAAGGGGGTGGGCTGCTGTGGAGGTCCAATTTTAAGGGAAGGGGCACTGGTGGGGGGCTTAGTGTTAAGGGTTGGGGTCTGTGGAGGTCACTGTTAAGGGGGCGGGGTGCTGTAGATGTCACTTTTAGGCTCCTTTCACACGGGCGAGTATTTCGCGCGGGTGCAATGTGTGAGGTTAACGCATTGCATCCGTACTGAATCCGGACCCATTCACTTCAATGGGGCTGTTCAGATAAGCAGTGATTTTCACGCATCACTTGTGTGTTGCGTGAAAATCGCAGCATGTTCTATACTTTGCGTTTTTCACACAACTCAAGCCCCATAAAAATGAATGGGGATGCGTGAAAATCGCATAGCAGCAATCCGCAAGCAAGTGCGGATGCAATGCAATTTTCACGCATGGTTGCTAGGAGATGATGTTAGTAAATTGATAAAATTTACTGTATTATTTTCCCTTATAACATGGTTATAAAGGAAAATAATAGCATTCTTAATACAGAATGCTTACTAAAATGTGGCTTGAGGGGTTAATTTTTTTTTTTACTCACCTCATCCTTTTGTTCGCGCAGCCAGCATCGTCTTCTTTCTTCTTCTTTCAGGACCTGCAAAAGGAGCGTGATTACGTCATCAAAGGTCCTTTTGCAGGTCCTAAAAGAAGAAGAAAGAAGACGATGAGGTGAGTAATTTTTATTTTATTTTTTTAACCCCTCAAGCCACATTTTAGTAAGCATTCTGTATTAAGAATGTTATTCTTTTCCTTTATAACCATGTTATAAGGGATGTGGTAATGTGAACAGTGCTGGAAGGTGTGTTGTCCCACTTCAGGTACCTCAGGTGGGTGAGACAGATATAGTTTGCTGAGACATTTTTGTATACATTTTCTGGGCTGGATTTTACTTGGACTAGTAGCTAGGCTTGGTAGAGGGAGTTGCCAGTCCACAACCTTCCAGTACAGGTTTTCCTTTCTACCTGAGGTGATCGCAGGTGATGCCTGCTGTAATCAGAGTAGGTTAGTCTGGGGAGAGATACGCTGTGTGATACAGAGACCCAGAGCAGAGGCTATGTGCGTGGTCTCAGCTGGCCAGGCTGAGAGCTCCCGGGGCATTGTGACAGCCCGAAGTTTGGGGAACGCCGTGACGCCGGGATTCAAGGGTCACAAGGCCAGAGTCGAGAGGACTGTTGGGCCACACTTCCCCATACAGGTACGGGACTGATTACAGCCGGAGAGTCTGGGGAACTAAGGGCTGAGAAAAAGCCGCATATGGGTTCCGTGTGTGAACAGGGTTCTGTAGCTGAGTCAGGGCCACGTTAACAGGTGTAGTGAGAGCCCAGCCAGGCTGGTATTTGTTTTGTTTTGATGTATGTGGGAACCTCACCACACCCAGTGATTATTAACTGGACTGTTCCGTGTATGAAAAATGTCCCAATAAATGCAATGTTTGGCCCCGAAAGCTGTGGTGGACGACGATTCTTGTGAGAATGACCCCCCCCAGGTAAAGCGTTCCCTTACAGGGAAAATAATAAAATCTACAAAACACCTAACCCAAACCCGAACTTCAGTGAAGAAGTCCGGGTTCGGGTGTAGGTACCACATTCAGTTTTTTCTCACGCGTGTGCAAAACGCATTGCACTCGCACAGGAAAAACTAAACATCGGAACGCAATCGCAGTCAAAACTGACTGCAATTGCGTGCCTACTCGTGCGGTTTTCCCACAATGCTCACGCAACGCATCCGGAGCAAATACGGAACGCCCGTGTGAAACGCCTTATAGTGGATAGTGTTGATATCTTTTAACGACACACACAAACATTAAATGAAATAGATTAAATATCCTTTAGCTAGTTTTTATATATTGATGGGAGTAGGTGTCCTGGATGCACACATACTGAGAGGTCCACTTGTTTTTTGTGGAATAAGCAGATACCAAATGTAGAACCCTCTTAGAAAGACAGGGCTGCACTTGGCCACTAAAATGGTAGCCAATGCATTGAAAAATAAAATTTGGCTCCTAAATCTCTAACTTAGGAGCCAAAGGCTCCCAAGTGAATATCCTTGAGCCCTGATACATCAAAGATATAAAGGACTAGCAGAAGGACCCGGCTTCGCACAGGTATATTTCATCTATTTCATTTTATGTTTCCGTGTGTCGTAAAAAAATATCAACAGTTTCCCCCATAACAGTGACCTGTACAGTGCCCGCCTCTTTAACTGTGACATTCACTGTGACTGCCCCTTTAACTATGACTTTCACTGTGACCGCCCTTTTAACTGTGACTTTCACTGTGACCGCCCCTTTAACTGTGACTTTCACTGTGACCGCCCTTTTAACTGTGACTTTCACTGTGACCGCCCCTTTAACTGTGTATCACCACCAGACATCTGAGAAGCTCTGACAGACGTCCTTCAGAACCTCCTCCTTGAGGTTCCTTTTGTTTTGCTTTCATTTTCTCATCTCGTTAGCCTCTCTCAGCTGTCATGTAGTTGCACTGATTGCATCCCTTTAAATCCCTTCCCATACTGCATCACTTTGCGGTTTATACAACTTCCTGGAGTGTATGCATGCTGGATGCTTCTACTGAGTCTTCTACAGATAAGTTTTGTTCATACATTTGTATTTTCCTGTTTGCTGGATCTCAGGTGACCCTGACTCCCTCCGTATCAAGTGTAGGGAGCCGGTGGTCGTGCCCCCTTACTATTATAGGGTGTTCAGGTGTTATACAGTCGAGGTACGAGGATATGCGATCTTCTACCATTGAGAATTTTGCATAGGCTGAGCAGTTAGGGAGAGAGTCAGGTCTGTTGCAGGGCTCCCCCTTTTGTTCCTTAGTTTTGGATCCAGTCAGTCGGATCTTCCTTTTGTGTCTTCTTGTTTGCTGTACACCTTCCGTGACACTGTGACTTTCACAGAGACTGCCCCTTTAACAGTGACTTTCACAGAGACTGCCCCTTTAACAGTGACTGTCACAGTGACCGCCCCTTTAACCACCTCCGGACCGCCTAACGCAGGATCGCGTTCCGGAGGTGGCAGCCCTGCGCAGAGTCACGCATATATGCGTCATCTCGCGATGGCCGAGATTTCCTGTGAACGCGCGCACACAGGCGCGCGCGCTCACAGGAACGGAAGGTAAGAGAGTTGATCTCCAGCCTGCCAGCGGCGATCGTTCGCTGGCAGGCTGGAGATGTGTTTTTTTTCAACCCCTAACAGGTATATTAGACGCTGTTTTGATAACAGCGTCTAATATACCTGCTACCTGGTCCTCTGGTGGTCCCCTTTGTTTGGATCGACCACCAGAGGACACAGGTAGCTCAGTAAAGTAGCACCAAGCACCACTACACTACACCCCCCCCCCGTCACTTATTAACCCCTTATTAGCCCCTGATCACCCCTGATCACCCCATATAGACTCCCTGATCACCCCCTGTCATTGATTACCCCCCTGTCATTGATCAACCCCCTGTCATTGATCAACCCCCTGTAAAGCTCCATTCAGACGTCCGCATGATTTTTACGGATCCACTGATAGATGGATCGGATCCGCAAAACGCATACGGACGTCTGAATGAAGCCTTACAGGGGCATGATCAATGACTGTGGTTATCACCCCATATAGACTCCCTGATCACCCCCCTGTCATTGATCACCCCCCTGTCATTGATTACCCCCCTGTAAAGCTCCATTCAGATGTCCGCATGATTTTTACGGATGCACTGATAGATGGATCCGATCCGCAAAACGCATCCGGACGTCTGAATGAAGCCTTACAGGGGCATGATCAATGACTGTGGTGATCACCCCATATAGACTCCCTGATCACCCCCCTGTAAAGCTCCATTCAGATGTCCGCATGATTTTTACGGATGCACTGATAGATGGATCCGATCCGCAAAACGCATCCGGACGTCTGAATGAAGCCTTACAGGGGCATGATCAATGACTGTGGTGATCACCCCATATACACTCCCTGATCACCCCCCTGTAAAGCTCCATTCAGATGTCCGGATGATTTTTACGGATGCACTGATAGATGGACCCGATCCGCAAAACGCATCCGGACGTCTGAATGAAGCCTTACAGGGGCATGATCAATGACTGTGGTGATCACCCCCCTGTCATTGATTACCCCCGTGTAAAGCTCCATTCAGATGTCCGCATGATTTTTACGGATGCACTGATAGATGGATCGGATCCGCAAAACGCATCCGGACGTCTGAATGAAGCCTTACAGGGGCATGATCAATGACTGTGGTGATCACCCCATATAGACTCCCTGATCACCCCCCTGTAAAGCTCCATTCAGATGTCCGCATGATTTTTACGGATGCACTGATAGATGGATCCGATCCGCAAAACGCATCCGGACGTCTGAATGAAGCCTTACAGGGGCATGATCAATGACTGTGGTGATCACCCCATATAGACTCCCTGATCACCCCCCTGTCATTGATCACCCCCCCTGTCATTGATCACCCCCCCCTGTCATTGATCACCACCCCTGTCATTGATCACCACCCCTGTCATTGATCACCCTCTGTAAGGCTCCATTCAGACATTTTTTTGGCCCAAGTTAGCGGAATTTTTTTTTTTTTTTCTTACAAAGTCTCATATTCCACTAACTTGTGTCAAAAAATAAAATCTCACATGAACTCACCATACCCCTCACGGAATCCAAA
This sequence comes from Bufo bufo, assembly GCF_905171765.1. NCBI lineage: Eukaryota > Metazoa > Chordata > Amphibia > Anura > Bufonidae > Bufo > Bufo bufo. Next base: position 26,196,794 of record NC_053399.1, read on the forward strand.
TGCGTAAAATTTTTTAGACATTTATATTCGACTTCTTCTCACGCTTTAGGGCCCCTAGAATGCCAGGGCAGTATAAATACCCCACATGTGACCCCATTTCGGAAAGAAGACACCCCCAGGTATTCCGTGAGGGGCATATTGAGTCCATGAAAGATTGAAATTTTTGTCCCAAGTTAGCGGAACGGGAGACTTTGTGAGAAAAAAATTAAAAATATCAATTTCCGCTAACTTGTGCCAAAAAAAAATAAATTCTATGAACTCGCCATGCCCCTCATTGAATACCTTGGGGTGTCTTATTTCCAAAATGGGGTCACATGTGGGGTATTTATACTGCCCTGGCATTCTAGGGGCCCCAAAGCGTGAGAAGAAGTCTGGTATCCAAATGTCTAAAAATGCCCTCCTAAAAGGAATTTGGGCACCTTTGCGCATCTAGGCTGCAAAAAAGTGTCACACATCTGGTATCGCCGTACTCAGGAGAAGTTGGGGAATGTGTTTTGGGGTGTCATTTTACATATACCCATGCTGGGTGAGAGAAATATCTTGGTCAAATGCCAACTTTGTATAAAAAAATGGGAAAAGTTGTCTTTTGCCAAGATATTTCTCTCACCCAGCAAGGGTATATGTAAAATGACACCCCAAAACACATTCCCCAACTTCTCCTGAGTACGGCGATACCACATGTGTGACACTTTTTTGCAGCCTAGGTGGGCAAAGGGGCCCATATTCCAAAGAGCACCTTTAGGATTTCACAGGTCATTTACCTACTTACCACACATTAGGGCCCCTGGAAAATGCCAGGGCAGTATAACTACCCCACAAGTGACCCCATTTTGGAAAGAAGACACCCCAAGGTATTCCGTGAGGGGCTGAGGGGCATGGCGAGTTCCTAGAATTTTTTATTTTTTGTCACAAGTTAGTGGAAAATGATGATTTTTTTTTTTTTTTTTTCATACAAAGTCTCATATTCCACTAACTTGTGACAAAAAATAAAAACTTCCATGAACTCACTATGCCCATCAGCGAATACCTTGGGGTCTCTTCTTTCCAAAATGGGGTCACTTGTGGGGTAGTTATACTGCCCTGGCATTCTAGGGGCCCAAATGTGTGGTAAGGAGTTTGAAATCAAATTCTGTAAAAAATGACCTGTGAAATCCGAAAGGTGCTCTTTGGAATATGGGCCCCTTTGCCCACCTAGGCTGCAAAAAAGTGTCACACATCTGGTATCGCCGTACTCAGGAGAAGTTGGGGAATGTGTTTTGGGGTGTCATTTTACATATACCCATGCTGGGTGAGAGAAATATCTTGGCAAAAGACAACTTTTCCCATTTTTTTATACAAAGTTGGCATTTGACCAAGATATTTATCTCACCCAGCATGGGTATATGTAAAATGACACCCCAAAACACATTCCCCACCTTCTCCTGAGTACGGCAATACCAGATGTGTGACACTTTTTTGCAGCCTAGGTGGGCAAAGGGGCCCATATTCCAAAGAGCACCTTTCGGATTTCACAGGTCATTTTTTACAGAATTTGATTTCAAACTCCTTACCACACATTTGGGCCCCTAGAATGCCAGGGCAGTATAAATACCCCACAAGTGACCCCATTTTGGAAAGAAGAGACCCCAAGGTATTTCGTGATGGGCATAGTGAGTTCATAGAAGTTTTTATTTTTTGTCACAAGTTAGTGGAATATGAGACTTTGTAAGAAAAAAATAAATAAAAAATCATCATTTTCCGCTAACTTGTGACAAAAAATAAAAAGTTCTATGAACTCACTATGCCCATCAGCGAATACCTTAGGGTGTGTACTTTCCGAAATGGGGTCATTTGTGGGGTGTTTATACTGTCTGGCCATTGTAGAACCTCAGGAAACATGACAGGTGCTCAGAAAGTCAGAGCTGCTTCAAAAAGCGGAAATTCACATTTTTGTACCATAGTTTGTAAACGCTATAACTTTTACCCAAACCATTTTTTTTTTACCCAAACATTTTTTTTTTATCAAAGACATGTAGAACTATAAATTTAGAGCAAAATTTCTATATGGATCTCGTTTTTTTTGCAAAATTTTACAACTGAAAGTGAAAAATGTCATTTTTTTGCAAAAAAATCGTTAAATTTCGATTAATAACAAAAAAAGTAAAAATGTCAGCAGCAATGAAATACCACCAAATGAAAGCTCTATTAGTGAGAAGAAAAGGAGGTAAAATTCATTTGGGTGGTAAGTTGCATGACCGAGCAATAAACGGTGAAAGTAGTGTAGGTCAGAAGTGTAAAAAGTGGCCTGGTCTTTCAGGGTGTTTAAGCACTGGGGGCTGAAGTGGTTAACAGTTACTTTCACAGTGACTGCCCCTTTAACAGTAAAAGATCATGTGATGGATCATGTGATGACCGGAGTGACGTCACCACAGGTCCTGTTCCTACAATCAGCAAAGAAGGAGACAGAAGGAGATGCCGGCAGCGCGATCAAGTGGACTAAGGTGAGTTAATCTGATATTATTTTTTATTAACCCCTCCAGCGCTATAGTACTATGCATTCTGTATTCAGAATGCTATTATTTTCCCTTATAACCATGTTATAAGGGGAAATAATAATGATCGGGTCTCCATCTTGATCGTCTCCTAGCAACCGTGCGTGAAAATCGCACCGCATCCGCACTTGCTTGCGGATGCTTGCGATTTTCACGCAACCCCATTCACTTCTATGGGGCCTGCGTTGCGTGAAAAACGCAGAATATAGTGCATGCTGCGATTTTCACACAACGCACAAGTTATGCGTGAAAATCACCGCTCATATGAACAGCCCCATAGAAATGAATGGGTCGGGATTCAGTGCGGGTGCAATGCGTTCAACTCACGCATCGCATCCCCGCGGAATACTCGCCTGTGTGAAAGGGGCCTAAAACCTTCCCTGACACCTGATGTACCTGTGTGCCAAATTTGGTCAAGATCGGTCCAGTCGTTTGGTCGCGCATAAAGAACGTCTAGACCAGGGGTGCACAACCTGCGGCCCGGGGGCCACATGCGGCCCTTGATACCATTCTGTGCGGCCCCCAACCATCTAGTAACAGACATGTATGCCTATGTCTTGTGGCTGCTCAGATGTATTTTTCATGTATTTCTCCCATTAGATGGGAGTCCTGGAAGTGTAACTAGACATTAATGGTATATACTGTGTGTTCAATATGCCATAAGTACAATATTTCAGTTGTTAATACACCTTTAAATTTTTATTTCGGCCCTCGTCATTAGTTCAGTCTGGCAATGTGGCCCCCAACCAGGAAACGTTGTGCACCCCTGGTCTAGACAGACAGACAGAAACTCATTTTTATATATATAAGAGATAAACATTGAAGTTGCCTGCAGCCTCCACTAGTGGGAGCTTAATAGTTTTGTGCAGGGATGCCTGACCTGCGGCCCTCCAGCTGTTGCAAAACTATAACTCCCAGCATGCCTGGACAGCCTAGCACTATTAGGGTATGCTGGGAAATTTAGTTTTGCAACAGCTGGAGGGCTGCAGGTTGAGCATGCCTGACTTAGTGTATAATGTTTATTGCTTGAGTTCAATTGACAGTATGTAGATAGCTTCTATGCTCCCTCTAGTGGAGGCTGCAGGTAACTGTAAAATAGAAACTGTAAATGCTGCCATCAATCCACAACCTACTGTAACCATTGGTGTTGGTCAGTCCACTGTAAATGCCCTCTTTACTTAAAAGTAATGTGGATTGTATGCACAATAAAGTTGAATTTCAATCTGACCACAGAAATATAATTTGGTCCCAATTTTTTGTTTTGGAGCCCTGAAATGAAAGTGTTACATGTTTTTTTTTTTTTTTTTTGTTATGAAAGTTTTTCTCACATGCCTTGAGGAATAGAAACCTCCAACTGCATGAATGCAAATTATTCAGTCGAATACAATAAAACAGATTACAGGGGCTTGTGTAAAACACTGATTAATATTGCTTTTAATTATTTTATGCCAAGACACCATCTAGCATATCTGAAAACAGAACAGAATGGAAGTTTCAGACTCCTTTTTCTAGCAGTGCTACCCAGATTGGGCTCATGTCCGTGGAGTAATCTCACTGACCATAGCTGTCTAACCTATGAAGTGTGTGGCCGGTTATAGTACATCCTGCTGCAGGAGGAGTCTGACAAAGCAATACATACCGGTACATTTTCACTTTACAGTGGATACGTTTAACTGCATAGTGATATGACAATTATTTCTACTAGTATTTCTATAAACTACTCTCTGTGGTTTCCTGTTTAAAAATACCTATAGGGATACACTGTCAATTGAACAAAGTTTCTTGATAGTCACTCTAAGTGCAATTGTGAAACAGCTCATAGTTTTACATGCAATATTACTTCTTACCACAAGGTGGAGACGTTTACATAATTTTTGAAAAATACACTGACCAAAGAAGTTCAGTATTTGAATATTGAAGTCTGTATCCATTTCAATTATAAATTACTCTGCTCTGCAACCTCTGCTGTTGGAGCATGAATTGAATATTGATGTCAGTTATAATCCCTTCCAAAGTTGGTGAACTCTAAATAATCCATTTAGATTCTTTCACAGCAATGTGGGAAAGTAATTTTTCTGGAATACACTTTGTGTAGGATACCTTTTACATGTATAAAAAGCGAGGACTTTCCCCAAACTGTTGCCACAAAGTTGCTATAAAATTCTCCATAATATCATTTGATGGCCTATCTTCAGGATAGGTCAGCAATATCTAATCAGTAGGGGTCCAACTCCTGACACCCTTCTAGTCAACTGTTGGAAGGTGCTGTGGTCGTATGGCGGGCGCTGTGGCTTATTCCTTGGCCTCTGACACCACATCCTTCAGTGATATGGCCTTAATGCAGCTTAGTCCAATCAAGTGAATTGGATTAAACTGCAGTACCAACCACAGTCACCATACTATGGACGGCACTGTGCATGGTATACTAGGAAGAGGTGACAGCGGTCGGACCTTCCAAACAACTAATTGGTGTCAGGTTTCAGACCCAAACTAATCAGATATATTGATTTAATCAATTTTGAATTCCGGGAAAACTCCTTTAACAATAATTCCATATTCCACAGCAATACTATCACTGCCTATATACTTTGTGTACTTTGGCCAGTCACTGTAGTGGTTACAATTAGGGGCCTCTTCTCCCACACAGCTCAGAAGTAGTAATACAAGGGCTTATCAGTACAGCAGTACTGTCTTTCCTCATATTAGTCTTATTTACATACTGCCACATTCTAGGTTTTAGGGATAAAGTGCAATATACTGTAGAGTAAAATTTAGTGTTGAAGGTGGTGCAATGTATTTGATTCTGCCACCATAATTATGATATGTAATTCTTAAGATTATAATAATACACATGGATATTTTTAAAGGGGAACAGAAATGTACTAATTTTTTCGGTAAAACATACATTTTTGAGTAGTTCCGTAAGGTTATGTTGTTACTATATAGCGGATTTTATCATATCGGAGTGAGGGCTTAGTCCATATACACTGCTCAAAAAAATAAAGGGAACACAAAAATAACACATCCTAGATCTGAATTAATTAAATATTCTTCTGAAATACTTTGTTCTTTACATAGTTGAATGTGCTGACAACAAAATCACACAAAAATAATAATATGGAAATCAAATTTTTTAACCCTTGGAGGTCTGGATTTGGAGTCACCCTCAAAATTAAAGTGGAAAAACACACTACAGGCTGATCCAACTTTGATGTAATGTCCTTAAAACAAGTCAAAATGAGGGTCAGTAGTGTGTGTGGCCTCCACGTGCCTGTATGACCTCCCTACAACGCCTGTGCATGCTCCTGATGAGGTGGCGGACGGTCTCCTGAGGGATCTCCTCCCAGATCTGGACTAAAGCATCTGCCAACTCCTGGACAGTCTGTGGTGCAACGTGACGTTGGTGGATAGAGCGAGACGTGATGTCCCAGATGTGCTCAATTGGATTCAGGTCTGGGGAACGGGCGGGCCAGTCCATAGCATCAATGCCTTCGTCTTGCAGGAACTGCTGACACACTCCAGCCACATGAGGTCTAGCATTGTCTTGCATTAGGAGGAACCCAGGGCCAACCGCACCAGCATATGGTCTCACAAGGGGTCTGAGGATCTCATCTCGGTACCTAATGGCAGTCAGGCTACCTCTGGCGAGCACATGGAGGGCTGTGCGGCCCTCCAAGAAATGCCACCCCACACCATTACTGACCCAATGCCAAAACGGTCATGCTGGAGGATGTTGCAGGCAGCAGAACGTTCTCCACGGTGTCTCCAGACTCTGTCACATGTGCTCAGTGTGAACCTGCTTTCATCTGTGAAGAGCACAGGGCGCCAGTGGCGAATTTGCCAATCTTGGTGTTTTCTGGCAAATGCCAAACGTCCTGCACGGTGTTGGGCTGTAAGCACAACCCCCACCTGTGGACGTCGGGCCCTCATATCACCCTCATGGAGTCTGTTTCTGACCGTTTGAGCCGACACATGCACAATTGTGGCCTGCTGGAGGTCATTTTTGCAGGGCTCTGGCAGTGCTCCTCCTGTTCCTCCTTGCACAAAGGCGGAGGTAGCAGTCCTGCTGCTGGGTTGTTGCCCTCCTACGGCCTCCTCCACGTCTCCTGATGTACTGGCCTGTCTCCTGGTAGCACCTCCATGCTCTGGACACTACGCTGACAGACACAGCAAACCTTCTTGCCACACCTCGCATTGATGCGCCATCCTGGATAAGCTGCACTACCTGAGCCACTTGTGTGGGTTGTAGACTCCGTCTCATGCTACCACTAGAGTGAAAGCACCGGCAGCATTCAAAAGTGACCAAAACATCAGCCAGGAAGCATAGGAACTGAGAAGTGGTCTGTGGTCACCACCTGCAGAACCACTCCTTTATTGGGGGTGTCTTGCTAATTGCTTATAATTTCCACCTGTTGTCTATCCCATTTGCACAACAGCATGTGAAATTGATTGTCACTCAGTGTTGCTTCTTAAGTGGACAGTTTGATTTCACAGAAGTGTGATTGACTTGGAGTTACATTGTGTTGTTTAAGTGTTCCCTTTATTTTTTTGAGCAGTGTATAATGCTTGCATCTATTTATCATATCATGCAGGATGTTTTTATCTTTGTTTTTTCTATGTGATTTTTACTATATAGTGGATATATACTATATAGCCAATTATTGTTCTTATTTAAAGTATAATCATTCAGAGTGGCACCTGCCCCCCCCCCCAAAACCTGAAGCATTACGGGCAGCATGGTAGCTCAGTGGTTAGCATTGTTGTCTTGTAGTCCTAGGTTTTAATCCGGCCAGGGACTATATCTACATGGAGTTTCAGTGCTCCAGATGGCGACCAAAATGGTCGCCAATGCGACTTAGAAAGGACAAATGGCGACAGGACTTTTTAGTCTTGTCGCCATTTGCGACTACTAGACCCACCGCTGCAACTCTGCAGTTCAATCATGGGAGACAGGATCGTTCACATCAGGAGCCGCTCTGCAGCAATGATCGCAGAAGCGGGGCTCCTCTAGATGTGCTGCAGTATCATCAGCACGAGCCGAGTCTGGACCCTTTAAGAGGCCGTGACCCTGACTGTAAAAGGGGGCATGTATTAGTCATGTGACCTTGACCAGCCGTGGTTAACCCCTAGTTGGCCGTGTGACAGCATCGCCTGCGTCCTGCTGCTGTAGCTGTGTGTTCCCAGGACTGGTGCGAGACAGTCAGGTAGGTGTTGTGCTGGGGGTACGCTGCGCTCTGATTGGGTCTGTTGGTTCTGGAGAGGGCGAGGATGAACAGAGGCTCCTCCTCCCTGTACACAAGAATGGGATGGTATAGGCTGCTCTGTGCATGTACAGTGCCTGAGATCTGATGGCTCCATAGCTCCCTGCTGTAAACATATAGTGTTCTATTCAATCTACAATGTATTACAACATATATATATATTTATACATATATATATATATACATATATATATGTATTTATATATTATACAGTGTGTCACAGGCTATATATATATTATACAGTGTGTCACAGGCTATATATCTAATATACAGTGTATTACAGGCTCTATATCTATAATATACAGTGTAAGGCTACAAGCACACGACCGTATGTGTTTTGCGGTCCGCAAAAAAAACGAATGACGTTCCGTATGGCATCCCTTTTTTTTTTGCGGATCTGTTTTTTTTTGCGGATCCATTGTAATAATGCCTATTCTTGTCCGCAAACTAGAAAAAAATAGGACATGCACAATTTTTTTTGCAGGGCAACGGAACGGACATACTGATGCGGACAGCACACAGTGTGCTGTCCGCATTTTTTGCGGACCCATTGAAATGAATGGGGCCGCATCCTATCTGCAAAAAAAAAAAAACGGACTGGACACGGAAACAAACAACATTCGTGTGCATGTAGCCTAATACAGGCTATATATCTATAATATACAGTGTATTACAGGCTATATATCCTATACAGTGTATTACAGGCTATATATGTATAATATACGGTGTATTGCAGGCTTTATGTAATATACGGTGTATTGCAGGCTTTATGTAATATACGGTGTATTGCAGGCTTTATGTAATATACGGTGTATTGCAGGCTACATGTAATATACGGTGTACTGCAGGCTACATGTAATTTACGGTGTACTGCAGGCTACATGTAATATACGGTGTACTGCAGGCTACATGTAATGTACGGTGTACTGCATGCTACATGTAATACAGGGCTCGACAAATCCCGGGCGCCAGGTCGCCATGGCGACCAGGAATTTGGTCCTGGCGCTTGGGTATTTGTCAGCCCGTTTTCAAAGATGCGCTCTCGGCGCGCACCATGGTTTCCTGAGCCGGCACAGTGGAGAAGGAGAGGAGTCCCTCCCTCCCCACTGTGCGCGGCTGCCGCTGGCCAATAAGAACAGAGTAGGAGGAGGAGGGGAGGGACTGTAGCCACTGCGCCACCAATGAATGTGCCGGCCATATCCCGGCCCCTATGACTGCACGCTGTGATCCGCGCGATTAACCCCTCAGTTGAGGGGTTATTCGCGCGGATTACAGCGTCCTGTCAGAGGTCGGGTGCCGGGTTCTTCAGTCTCGACTCTCTGCATCGGTGGGCAGTGGGCAGTTCCGATCGGAGTCCCAGCAGTGTAATGCTGGGGCTCCGATCGGTTACCATGGCAGCCAGGAGTCACGCTACTGAAGTTCTGGCTGCGATGGTATGTTAGTAAGCAGCATTATACTCACGTGCGCCGTGGCCGCCGGTCGCTCCTTCTTCTGTCTGTGCGGCTCATTGCTAATGCTTAAAGCATTAGCAATGCGCCGCACAGACCTATGAGAAGAAGGAGCTCCCGGCGATCACGGCGCACGTGAGTATAATGCTGCTTACTAACATACCATCGCAGCCAGGACTTCAGTAGCGTCCTGGCTGCCATGGTAACCGATCGGAGCCCCAGCATTACACTGCTGGGACTCCGATCGGAACTGCCCACTGCCACCAATGATGGGGGGAGGAGGGGGACCCTGTGGCCACTGCCACCAATGATGGGGGGAGGGGGGGGGGGGCTGATCAGATGATCAGAGGCTGGAGGGGCTGATAAGAGGGAGGCTGGAGGGGCTGATAAGAGGGAGGCTGGAGGGGCTGATAAGAGGGAGGCTGGAGGGGCTGATAAGAGGGAGGCTGGAGGAGCTGATAAGAGGGAGGCTGGAGGGGCTGATCAGAGGGAGGCTGGAGGGGCTGATCAGAAGGAGGCTGGAGGGGCTGATCAGAGGGAGGCTGGAGGGGCTGATCAGAGGGAGGCTGGAGGGGCTGATCAGAGGGAGGCTGGAGGGGCTGATCAGAGGGAGGCTGGAGGGGCTGATCAGAGGGAGGCTGCAGTGGCTGATCAGAGGGAGGCTGGAGGGGCTGATCAGAGGGAGGCTGGAGGGGCTGATCAGAGGGAGGCTGGAGGGGCTGATCAGAGGGAGGCTGGAGGGGCTGATCAGAGGGAGGCTGGAGGGGCTGATCAGAGGGAGGCTGGAGGGGCTGATCAGAGGGAGGCTGGAGGGGCTGATCAGAGGGAGGCTGGAGGGGCTGATCAGAGGGAGGCTGCAGTGGCTGATCAGAGGGAGGCTGGAGGGGCTGATCAGAGGGAGGCTGGAGGGGCTGATCAGAGGGAGGCTGGAGGGGCTGATCAGAGGCAGGCTGGAGGGGCTGATCAGAGGGAGGCTGGAGGGGCTGATCAGAGGGAGGCTGGAGGGGCTGATCAGAGGGAGGCTGGAGTGGCTGATCAGAGGGAGGCTGGAGGGGCTGATCAGAGGGAGGCTGGAGGGGCTGATCAGAGGGAGGCTGGAGGGGCTGATCAGAGGGAGGCTGGAGGGGCTGATCAGAGGGAGGCTGGAGGGGCTGATCAGAGGGAGGCTGGAGGGGCTGATCAGAGGGAGGCTGGAGGGGCTGATCAGAGGGAGGCTGGAGGGGCTGATCAGAGGGAGGCTGGAGGGGCTGATCAGAGGGAGGCTGGAGGGGCTGATCAGAGGGAGGCTGGAGGGGCTGATGAGAGGGAGGGGGGAGGGGCTGATCAGAGGCTGGAGGGGCTGATCAGAGGCTGGCTGCCATGGTCAGCTCCCTGCTGTGTGCACAAAGCACAGGGCAGCAGGGAGAGTGTAAAGTCCTATTCACCCTAATAGAGCTCTATTAGGGTGAATATGACAAGGCTAATAGTTATTAAATAAAGTAAAAAAAAAAAAGTTTAAACACCCCCCCCCAAATATAGAAAACAATATATTGCGATATACATGCTTAAAATTATATCGCAATATAGATTTTATGACGCGTCTCCGCCTGGCTCCTAACTTTTTTAGCTGGCTCCTAGATTCCAAGGAAATTTGTCAAGCCCTGATGTAATATACGGTGAACTGCAGGCTACATGTAATATACGGTGTACTGCAGGCTACATGTAATATACGGTATAATTCTATGTATTTAAATTTGGCGACTACATTTTTCAGCTCAGTAGCCAATGGCTCCTAGGTATTTTTTGCACTGAGTTTGTATGTTCTCCTCGTCTTTGAATGGGTTTCCTCCCACATTCCAAAGAGATACTGATAGGGAACTTAGACTGTGAGCCCCATTGAAACAGAGTGATGATAATGTCTGTAATGTCTGTAAAGTGCTGCTGAATATGTCAGCGCTATAGAAGGGAGTAAAACAAATAAATAATCGCAAGATGCTTAAAAAAATCTGCATTAATTGGCTTTTCAAGATTTTATACAGAAGAGATGTAAAAACTTCAGGCATAGCTTGCTTGAAATTCAAATGTATGCAGACAGCGTGCGCTTCCCATGGCTTCCAGATGTTATGAGGGGGAATAAATGGATTCTGCAATTTTAGAACACAGCTTTGCTGCAAAGGAACTTTCTGTGCACCATAATGGTCTGGATTCTGTAATGCTGATATAACTCACACAGGCAGATTATAAACGTACAGTATACAGGGTCCTAACTGTAAAATATATTCATCACTGTGAGGTAGGGAAGGGTACAGGGAGTGCAGAATTATTAGGCAAATGAGTATTTTGACCACATCATCCTCTTTATGCATGTTGTCTTACTCCAAGCTGTATAGGCTCGAAAGCCTACTACCAATTAAGCATATTAGGTGATGTGCATCTCTGTAATGAGAAGGGGTGTGGTCTAATGACATCAACACCCTATATTAGGTGTGCATAATTATTAGGCAACTTCCTTTCCTTTGGCAAAATGGGTCAAAAGAAGGACTTGACAGGCTCAGAAAAGTCAAAAATAGTGAGATATCTTGCAGAGGGATGCAGCACTCTTAAAATTGCAAAGCTTCTGAAGCGTGATCATCGAACAATCAAGCGTTTCATTCAAAATAGTCAACAGGGTCGCAAGAAGCGTGTGGAAAAACCAAGGCGCAAAATAACTGCCCATGAACTGAGAAAAGTCAAGCGTGCAGCTGCCAAGATGCCACTTGCCACCAGTTTGGCCATATTTCAGAGCTGCAACATCACTGGAGTGCCCAAAAGCACAAGGTGTGCAATACTCAGAGACATGGCCAAGGTAAGAAAGGCTGAAAGACGACCACCACTGAACAAGACACACAAGCTGAAACGTCAAGACTGGGCCAAGAAATATCTCAAGACTGATTTTTCTAAGGTTTTATGGACTGATGAAATGAGAGCGAGTCTTGATGGGCCAGATGGATGGGCCCGTGGCTGGATTGGTAAAGGGCAGAGAGCTCCAGTCCGACTCAGACGCCAGCAAGGTGGAGGTGGAGTACTGGTTTGGGCTGGTATCATCAAAGATGAGCTTGTGGGGCCTTTTCGGGTTGAGGATGGAGTCAAGCTCAACTCCCAGTCCTACTGCCAGTTTCTGGAAGACACCTTCTTCAAGCAGTGGTACAGGAAGAAGTCTGCATCCTTCAAGAAAAACATGATTTTCATGCAGGACAATGCTCCATCACACGCGTCCAAGTACTCCACAGCGTGGCTGGCAAGAAAGGGTATAAAAGAAGAAAATCGAATGACATGGCCTCCTTGTTCACCTGATCTGAACCCCATTGAGAACCTGTGGTCCATCATCAAATGTGAGATTTACAAGGAGGGAAAACAGTACACCTCTCTGAACAGTGTCTGGGAGGCTGTGGTTGCTGCTGCACGCAATGTTGATGGTGAACAGATCAAAACACTGACAGAATCCATGGATGGCAGGCTTTTGAGTGTCCATGCAAAGAAAGGTGGCTATATTGGTCACTGATTTGTTTTTGTTTTGTTTTTGAATGTCAGAAATGTATATTTGTGAATTTTGAGATGTTATATTGGTTTCACTGGTAAAAATAAATAATTGAAATGGGTATATATTTGTTTTTTGTTAAGTTGCCTAATAATTATGCACAGTAATAGTCACCTGCACACACAGATATCCCCCTAAAATAGCTAAAACTAAAAACAAACTAAAAACTACTTCCAAAAATATTCAGCTTTGATATTAATGAGTTTTTTGGGTTCATTGAGAACATGGTTGTTGTTCAATAATAAAATTAATCCTCAAAAATACAACTTGCCTAATAATTCTGCACTCCCTGTATAGTCACACTTTTTGTAGACATGTCTGTGTCTGAATATTGGTTACATTTTTCTGAATGGGGTTGTTTTGGTGACAAGTGCATGGATTTCTGCAAAATTATTATTATTATCATTATTACTAGTACTCATACAGTGCTAACACTAAATCTGTCTATACTGCTGAAAAGTTGGAGGTCTGATATCCTTACAAATATGGCCTTGAAAAACTTCAGACCAAGTTAAGGCCGGGTTCACATGCACCTTTGGTGCAGTTTTCAAGAATAAGTAAAAGTATAAAGGAAACATACCATATTTTTCGCCCTATAAGACGCACAGGCCCATAAGACGCACCTAGGTTTTAGAGGAGGAAAATAAGATTTTATTTTTTTTCATTAGACCTCAGATCAGACCTCAGGTAACAGCCCCAATTAGACCCCCAATGTTAACAAGACCTCAGATCAGACCCTCAATCAGACCCCAATGTGAATGACCCCCAATCAGACCTCATATCAGCCCCCATCAGTCCCCATTGCCTCATATCAGCCCTCAGTATACCCCATTGCCTCTCATATTGCCCCCAAGCAGCCCACATTGCCACATATGAGCCCTCTGTAGCCCCCATTGCCTCTCATTTTGCCCCCAAGCAGCCCCCATTGCCACATATGAGCCCTCTGTAGCCCCCATTGCCTCTCATATTGCCCCAAGCAGCCCCCATTGCCACATAATAAGCCCTCCATAGTCCCCGATGCCTCTCATATTGCCCCCAGCGCCTTATGTTTAATAAAATAAATAAACCACTTACCTCTCCTGCTCCTGGACGCTGCCGCTCCTCACTGCCCGCAATCTGCTTCCTCCTGCCGTCGGCTGTGCTGTGAATCGGCGCGCACATCGGCAAGGTCACAGCCGAGGACCAGGAAGCGGTGAGTACAGAGCCTTCACCGCTTCCTCGTCCTCCGGTACTAATAAGCGCTTCCATAATGGACGCGCTCATTAGTATTCACCCCATAAGACGCAGGGGTATTTTCCCAACACTTTTGGAGGGGAAAAAATGGGTCTTATGGGTTGAAAAAAACGGTATATGGGCAGATTTACTAAGACATTTTATATGCTATTCTTATAGCCAGCTGGAGTAAGATGTGTCAGATGCACAGTCCTATTAAAGGGGTTATCCCACAAATTTAAAACTGTTTTTTACTCACATATCTGGAGGACTTTCTTCCTTTTCTGTGGGTGGGCAGCAGCTCATCAAGCACCTACATCTCCCAGGATCTTGTTAAGCCCTTCTTCGCCTGCCTAGAAACTAATCCCTTACATATAGCCCCAGAGACACATACAGTCAGGTCCATAAATATTAGGTCATCGACACAATTCTAACATTTTTGGCGGTATACACCACCAAAATGGATTTTAAATTAAATGAACAAGATGTGCTTTAACTGCAGACTGTCAGCTGTAATTTGAGGGTATTTACATCCAAATTAGGTGAATGGTGTAGGAATTACAATAGTTTGCATATATGCCTCCCACTTGTTAACGGACCAAAAGTAATGGGACAATTGGCTTCTCAGCTGTTCCATGGCCAGGTGTGTGTTATTCCCTCATTATCCCAATTACAATGAGCATATAAAAGGTCCAGAGTTCATTTCCAGTCTGCTATTTGCATTTGGAATCTGTTGCTGTCAACTCTCAAGATGAGATCCAAAGAGCTGTCACTGTCAGTGAAGCAAGCCATCATTAGGCTGAAAAAACACAACAAACCCATCAGAGAGATAGCAAAAACATTAGGCGTGGCCAAAACAACTGTTTGGAACATTCTTAAAAAGAAGGAACGCACCGGTGAGCTCAGTAACACCAAAAGACCCCAAAGACCACGGAAAACAACTGTGGTGGATGACCGAAAAATTCTTTCCCTGGTGAAGAAAGCACCCTTCATAAGAGTTGGCCAGATCAAGAACACTCTCCAGGAGGTAGGTGTATGGGTGTCAAAGTCACCAATCAAGAGAAGACTTCACCAGAGTGAATACAGAGGGTTCACCACAAGAAGTTAACCATTGGTGAGCCTCAAAAACAGGAAGGCCAGATTAGAGTTTGCCAAACGACATCTAAAAAAGCCTTCACAGTTCTGGAACAACATCCTTTGGACAGATGAGACCAAGATCAGCTTGTACCAGAGTGATGGGAAGAGAAGTGTATGGAGAAGGAAAGGAACTGCTCATGATCCTAAGCATACCACCTCATCAGTGAAGCATGGTGGTGGTAGTGTCATGGCGTGGGCATGTATGGCTGCCAATGGAACTGGTTCTCTTGTATTTATTGATGATGTGACTGCTGACAAAAGCAGCAGGATGAATTCTGAAGTGTTTCGAGCAATATTATCTGCTCATATTCAGCCAAATGCTTCAGAACTCATTGGACGGCGCTTCACAGTGCAGATGGACAATGACCCATAGCATACTGCAAACCAACCAAAGAGATTTTTAAGGGAAAGAAGAGGAATGTTATGCAATGTCCAAGTCAATCACCTGACCTGAATCCGATTGAGCATGCATTTCACTTGCTGAAGACAAAACTGAAGGGAAAATGCCCCAAGAACAAGCAGGAACTGAAGACAGTTGCAGTAGAGGCCTGGCAGAGCATCACCAGGGATGAAACCCAGCGTCTGGTGATGTCTATGCGTTTCAGACTTCAGGCTGTAATTGACTGCAAAGGATTTGCAACCAAGTATTAAAAAGTGAAAGTTTGATTTATGATTATTATTCTGTCCCATTACTTTTGGTCCCTTAACAAGTGGGAGGCACATATGCAAAGTGTTGTAATTCCTACACCGTTCACCTGATTTGGATGTAAATACCCTCAAATTAAAGCTGACAGTCTGCAGTTAAAGCACATCTTGTTTGTTTCATTTCAAATCCATTGAGGTGGTGTATAGAGACAAAACGGTTAGAATTGTGTCGATGTCCCAATAGTTATGGACCTGACTGTATAGTATGTAATGCCTCTGCAATTTCCTTCTCTGCCGTCTAGAGAGAGATATATTTCTATGAATTAAAGGGGTTATCCAAGACTATTAAATTCCCCCCATATGCCCGGGCCCCTCACAATGAATATACTTACCTCGCTCCCTGCGTCGCTTCTGGTCCCCGGACCGTCGTTGCTTCTTCCTGTGTCGGGGGCAGCCAATGGCAGACAAGGACGAGCCTCCCTAGCATCACCCACGATGCTAGGGAAGCTGTTCCACGTCCCCGCCGGCCATTGGCGGATCCCCCCGACACTGTATGTTTTCATCCGCGCACATGGAGAAGCAGCAGTGGCGGTGCGGGGACCAGGAGCAGAGCGGGGATCCAGGTAAGTAGATTCATTGTGAGTGGCAAAGGCATATGGGGGGCATTTAGTCCAGATAACCTCTTTAAGAAGTAGGGATGACTGTATGAGGTGTCTGGGCCGCTTCACTATGAGATCCCTACACCAGCACTGAAGGGAGGAGAACAGAGCAGTGAAGCTACTGAACATGTTAGTCCATTACAGAATGCAGAAGGTGGATCCTAAGGATAGACAGCAGGGAGGGCGCTAGCAGAGAGGAAAATGTAATGCATATACTGTAATTTGTATTGCGTGTATGTTGCAGTAATACTTTATTTGATTTGCACTATTCATTGCATAGTAATACTTTTCGTGGGATAACCCATTTAATACATTTGACACATCTTTTGGTTGTCTGCACACCAGAAACTGAAATGAGTGACTTCAGTGGTGATGAGGCCATAAGCAGCACGCTCCCACTGAAAGCAGTCATTGGCTGGAGATGTGCATGTGACCACGCCCATAGCCACCCGGATGTAAACGGCGCCCGGACCGGGGGATGAAGAGAGCGGAGGCCCGGAGCAGCGTGGAGCAGGTAAGTATCAATCTTCTGTTTCAGTCGCCATGCTGCAGGAACTTGTTAAAAATCTTTTTTACCAAAACACCCCTTTAAAGGCTATATGCTGTATCTTTAGGCTTTCCAGGCAGTTTAA
The DNA here is from genome assembly GCF_905171765.1 of Bufo bufo. NCBI lineage: Eukaryota > Metazoa > Chordata > Amphibia > Anura > Bufonidae > Bufo > Bufo bufo. The sequence continues at coordinate 26,213,875 of NC_053399.1, forward strand.
ACATTAGATACCTAAAACTGTATATAAAACCTGTTAGCACTATTTATATAATTTTTACGTTGTGACTGAAGGTGGCCAATAAAACCTATTAATGTTTATGCATTTTCACTGTTGGGACAAATAGTTAAATTATAGATTTTTGAAACATATTTGTATTTCGAATTTAAGCAAAAATAAATACATGAATGCAGACATACTACAAAGAGAGTGCACACAATAGATTTCCCTTTATTCTAACTTTCGGGGCATAAGTTTCACCTAAATCCTGGGATTTATAGCTTTCGTACATTGGCAATGTGATCATTACAGGCAGGAAAATGAGTGCAGTTTCCCACCAGTGTCAATTATGGATATCACTGAGATCATCTGTTCCCAAGGCTGTATAGACAATGACATATTCATTTATTGGGTGTGACACAGGAAAGAAAAGTGACCTTTGTATGGTTAAAAAGTTAAACGTGAGATTTGAATTTAATTACTTGTTTTAACAACGTGTTTTGTGTTGTGTTTTTTATGTTAAATGTGTATTGTCAGATATCCTTACTACTCTCTCTGACATTTGTTTTCATTGGCTTTTCTTTCATTGTACTGGATGCATCCATATATCTGTAATCAGAAAATAAAATCAGATTAGAAAAATGGAGATGTGTCGCTATCTGGTTTTAACTGGCAGATAACATTTTTGGTGACACATTTTCTTTAAGACAGGGATGCTCAACCTGCGGCCCTCCAGCTGTTGTAAAACTACAATTCCCACCATGCACTGCTGTAGGCTGATAGCTGTAGGCTGTCCGAGCATGCTGGGAGTTGTAGTTTTGCAACAGCTGGAGGGCCGCAGATTGGGCATCCCTGCTTTAAGAGGTTAATAAACCTCCAAAGCTAAACCTTTACCATCTAAATATGAATACCTCCACATAAAGAACAGTGGTAAAAATACCATGCAAGCAAAAGAGACTTAATGGCCACATCAATATCCTGAGTAAATGTTCCCTATGGCCGCGCAGCTCTGCATAGCAATCATGAGCGCTGCATACACTTAGGATTACATGTGTGGCAATTATACATTATAAATATACTGTTCAAGGACACAGTCAGCCTGCACCCACTGATATAAAAGTGCAATGACTGTAAATCAGACTCACTTACATTTTATTTAAACTGAAAATGTACCTATAATGAGATTATAAACTTGACTGAGAATATAATTTCCATTAATAATTGTATTCATAAAACTACTAACATTTCAGCAATTATTTATTCAGCTGCAAGCAAAACAATAGGTCAAAGTCAGCGTGATAAATATACGTAATTTTAGCAGCACACAAAACCTCCCCTCAGCTCCGTACAGAAAACAGTGGCAGAAAATAGTATGGATAGAAATTGTTCTAGCCAGGAGCATAATAAGTAATTATGGGACCACACAGCAGACCTTGTAAAGGGGCCTCACTCACAGTGACCACCATCAAAGCCCCCCTCTCAGCTGCTCTGGCTGTCATCCTCATAATGGTAATGTCTATTAAGAGGACCAACAACATATATATCACAAAGACAGTCACTTTTTGGTTCCTCTGGTACCTGTAGACCTGATGGTCCCTTTTGAACTTTCAACCTTCCCTTGGGCTCTCTCTGTCTACAGAGAAAATTAGCAAACAAGAGAGTCTGGACCTCAGATGAACCTCTTTCTTAGGGCTCGTTCACAGGATGTGATGCCCGTTGCCGTATTGCAGACCCGCAATACACGAGCACCGTTCCGTGGCCATTCAGCATCATGGATGCGGACCCATTCATTTCAATGGGTCCGCAAATCCGGAGATTCGGAAAGGAACACTACGGAGTGCTTTCTGTGGCTCCTTTCCGTGCTTCCGCACCGCAAAAAGCTAGAACTTGCTCTATCTTTTTGCGGAACAGAAGGATTGCGGACCCATCCAAGTGAATTGGTCTGCTATCCCCATGCGCCTGCTCCACGGACGGTGCCCGTGCATTGCGGACTGCAATTTGCGGTCCACAGCTCGGGCACAGGCTTCACACGTTTTGTGTGAACAAGCCCTTAGGCCTCTTGCACACAAAATTTTTTTTCCCGTTTAAATTACGTTTTTTTGCATTCCGTATACGGATCGTATATAGAACTATTCATTTCAATGTATCCTCAAAAAAAAAGTGGAAGGTACGCCATATGTCTTCCGTTTCCGTATTTACGTTTTTACGTTCCGTTCAAAGATAGAACATGTCTTATTATTCTCTGCATAACGGACAATGATAGTACTGTTCTATCGGGACCAGCTGTTCCGTCCAGCAAAAAACGGAATGCACACGGACGTCATCGGTATTTTTTGCGGATCCGTTTTTTGCGGACCTCAATATACTGAAAAAGCCATACGGTCGTGTGCAAGAGGCTTTAGAAAATTGGGGGTGCAAACATGTCCATGATCCCCCTTGCATTTTACCCCAATTTCTTTTTTTGTATACTCTTAAAGGGGTTGACCCACCAGGGACATTGATGGCACATTGCTAGGATAAGGCATCAGTGTCAGATATGGGTAGGTCTCCTTTAAGTTGGACACAAAGATTGTGACTTGCTGTGTCACATATAGTATACTTTGGAGGGGTCCACATCCTATGCTGTTTTCATGTGGCTGCAGACAGCAAAAGGTTGGGGAACGCAGTGGAAATGATAGCCAATTTTATTTTAAATTAAGAACATGAAATTGGAAAGTGTCATCTGCAGCAAGTCCCGGGGGAGCCTATTCTGAGGATGGGAGTGGTAGTTGCTCTGATGAGATGTTGTGTCTCGGTGTACTTCTCAAGCCGTTGCTCCCTGGGGATCGGGGCAGTAGAAAGGTGGTTTGAACAATCTGGCCAGAAATAAAACTGTAAAAGTCTCTCTTTACTTTAACCACTTCCTATCTGGGCCCTTTGCCCCCTTCCTGACCAGGCCAAATTTTGCAAAACTGACATATCTCACTTTATGTGGTAATAACTTTGGAACGCCTTTATTTATCCAAGTCATTCAGAGATTGTTTTCTCGTGACACATTGTACTTCATGATAGTCCTAAATTTGAGTCAAAATATTTCACCTTTATTTATGAAAAAATCCCAAATTTACCCAAAAATTTGAAAAATTCGCAATTTTCTAAATTTCAATTTCTCTGCTTTTAAAACAGAAAGTGATACCTCATGAAATATTTATTATTTAACATTCCCCATATGTCTACTTTATGTTGGCATCATTTTGGAAATGTCATTTTTTTTTTTAGGACGTTAGAAGGCTTAGAAGTTTAGAAGCAATTCTTCAAATTTTTAAGAAAATTGCCAAAACCCACTTTTTAAGGACCAGTTCAGGTATGAAGTCACTTTGTGGGGCCTACATAGTGGATACCCCCATAAATGACCCCATTGTAGAAACTACACCCCTCAAGGTATTCAAAACCGATTTTACAAACTTTGTTAACCCTTTAGGCGTTCCACAAGAATTAAAGGAATATGGAGATCAAATTTTTAAATTTCACTTTTTTGGCAGATTTTCCATTTTAATCAATTTTTTTCTTTAACACATCGATGGTTAACAGCCAAACAAAACTCAATATTTATTACCCAGATTCTGCGGTTTACAGAAACACCCCACATGTGGTCATAAACTGCTGTATGGGCACACGGCAGGGCGCAGAAGAAAAGGAACTCCACATGGTTTTTAGATGCCATGTCCCATTTGAAGCCCCCTGATGCACCCTTACAGTAGAAACTCCCAAGAAGTGACCCCATTTTGGAAACTAGGGGATAAGGTGCCAGTTTTATTAGTACTATTTTTGGGTACATATGATTTTTTGATCATTCATTATAACACTTTATGGGGCAAGGTGACCAAAAAATTGGTTGTTTTAGCACAGTTTCTATTTATTTATTTTTACAGCGTTCACCTGAGGGGTTCAGTCAAGTGACATTTCTATAGAGCAGATTGTTACGGACGTGGCGATACCTAATATGTATACTTTTTCTCATTTATTAAAGTTTTACACAATAATAGCATTTTTGAAACCAAAAAATTATGTTTTAATGTGTCCATGTTCTGAGAGCTATAGTTTTTTTTATTTTTTGAGAGATTTTCTTATGTAGGGGCTCATTTTTTGCGGGATGAGGTGACGGTTTTATTGGTACCATTTTGTGGGACATACGCGTTTTTGATCACTTGGTGTTGCACCTTTTGTGATGCAAGGTGACAAAAATTGCTTGTTTTGACACAGTTTTTTTTTTTTTTTTTTTTTTTACGGTGTTCACCCGAGGGGTTAGGTCATGTGATATTTTTATAGAGCTGGTTTTTACGGACGCGGCAATACCTAATATGTATACTTTTTTTTATTTGTTTCACTTTAACACAATAATAGCATTTTTGAAACCAAAAAAAATGATGTTTTAGTGTCTCCATGTTCTAAGAGCTATAGTTTTTTTTATTTTTTTAAAGAGATTTTCTTATGTAGGGGGTCATTTTTTGCGGGATGAGGTGACGGTTTTATTGGTACTATTTTGTGGGACATACGCGTTTTTGATCACTTGGTGTTGCACCTTTTGTGATGCAAGGTGACAAAAATTGCATGTTTTGACACAGTTTTTATTTTTTATTTTTTACGGTGTTCACCTGAGGGGTTAGGTCATGTGATATTTTTATAGAGCTGGTTTTTACGGACGCGGCAATACTAGATATGTCTATTTTATTTTATTTTTTCTATTTTTAATTTTTTTTTTATTCCTTACTTGGGAATTATTTTTTTTTTTTACATGTGAAACTTTTTTTTATTTTATTTTTTCAACCCTTTATTTTATTTTTATTTTATTTTACACTTTTCGTCCCCCATAAGGTCATACAAGACCTCTGGGGGACATTTGCTTCACTTTTTCATTTTTTTTTCACTGTTGATTTCTCCTGTAACTGGGGCTGACATAGTAGCCCCAGTTACAGGACAAATGCACCCCTAGAGAGGCTGTACAGCAGCAATCCAGCGCTGTACAGCCTCACAGCAGGGCTGATCGAGGTCTCTGAGAGACCTCACACAGCCCCTGCACTCTCCAGTCCCGGCGGTCACTTGACCGCCGGGCCGGAACAGGAAGCGCACAGCGCTTCCTGCTCTGCATACACAGCGCTCGGTGAGCGCTGTGTCTGCAGCGATCGTGAAGGCAGGGACACCTGGGAACTGTCCCTGCCTTGTCTTAGGGTTGCCCTGCTGTCACTGACAGCGGGCAACCCGATCAGCAGCTGCACGATTAGCGTGCAGCTGCTGTTTCTGAAAAGACGTTTTAAAACGTGCATTAGGAGATAGACGTCCACCCATAGGACGTTTATATCCTATGGGCGGACAAGAAGCAGTTAAATACAAAGTGCAATTTCTGTCACCAGATGCTGAGGTATGGTGGCTGGATAGGTGGCAGTTTAATGGCACCCAAGATGTGCTGTCTTGCTGAAGTCTCTCTTGTAATTATGGCTAATGGCAGTATGCTGGCACTTGTGGAGATAGGTGTCCACTGTGTGATACAGGCTTGGAGTTAGGCTGGTTTCACACGGGCGTGGCGGGGAAATGTGCGGGTGCGTTGCGGGAACACGCGTGATTTTTCCGCGCGAGTGCCAAACATTGTAATGCGTTTTGCACTCGCGTGAGAAAAATCGCGCATGTTTGGTACCCGAACTTCTTCACAGAAGTTCGGGCTTGGGATCGGTGTTCAGTTGATTGTATTATTTTCCCTTATAACATGGTTATAAGGGAAAATAATAGCATTCTGAATACACGATGCATAGTAAAATAGCGCTGGAGGGGTTAAAAAATAAATAAAAAATTATTTAACTCACCTTAATCCACTTGCTCGTGCAGCCCGGCATCTCCTTCTGTCTCCTTCTTTGCTGATTGTAGGAACAGGACCTGTGGTGACGTCACTCCGGTCATCACATGGTCCATCACATGATCCATCACCATGGTAAAAGATCATGTGATGACCGGAGTGACGTCACCACAGGTCCTGTTCCTGCTCACAGCTAAGATGAAGACAGAAGGAGATGCCGGGCTGTGCTATCAAGTGGATTAAGGTGAGTTAAATAATTTTTTTTTTTTTTAACCCCTCCAGCGCTATTTTACTGTGCATTCTGTATTCAGAATGCTATTATTTTACCTTATAACCATGTTATAAGGGGAAATAAAAATGATCGGGTCTCCATCCCGATTGTCTCCTAGCAACCGTGCGTGAAAATCGCACCGCATCCGCACTTGCTTGCGGATGCTTGCGATTTTCACGCAACCCCATTCACTTCTATGGGGCCTGTGTTGCGTGAAAAACGCTGAATATAGAGCATGCTGCGATTTTCACGCAACGCACAAGTGATGCGTGAAAATCACCGCTCATGTGAACAGCCCCATAGAAATGAATGGGTCGGGATTCAGTGCGGGTGCAATGCGTTCAACTCACGCATCGCATTTGCGCGGAATACTCGCCCGTGTGAAAGGGGCCTTAGACTGGCCTGGATGCTGGTTAAGTGATGGGTGTCCAAACTGTCTTTCCCTCATCTGTAGTAGAGTCTGTAAAGCTGTGGTTGCTGGTCACTCTGTAGTCAGGCTGTATTCTTGGTTCTGTGAATCCCTCTGGAGTAGTGGTCTCACTGGAGAACTGGACAAGGTACCTTGTAGAAGGAGCTCTAGCATGTGCTTCCTTCCTCCACACTGTCTAGACTCGCACTCCTTCTCCTGGCAAGAAAGCAGGACCAGCCCACACCTGCCAAAGAGGGCAGGAACAGAGTGGTTAACCCTGTCCCTGCCAATCATACCAAGTAACTGAGTGGGATCACATTGCTGTATCCACAAGGTATTGTATATTAAGCACTTACAGTGTACAAAGGCTGCATGTTTTTCATGTGTAGCTGAGCAGGGCCGCCGGTGTTTTGTTAGAGAATCTGTTGGATGACCTATAAGTTATAAAGATTTCTCCTAGTGACTGATTCCCTTTTATCCACCACTCTGGAAAATACATGTATAGAAATGCAGAAGGGTGACATTTTCAATGGTGGGAACAATTTTGTTAATGTGGTGTTGCCTTCTTACCCTTTCCCAACAAGCATCTCAAAGTGTAGGCATAGAAGACATAAGAACATCCAAGCCTTCCTTCACCTGGGTTCAGTTTGTTGTTATACACTGATGAAGGAAGAGTAGTATGTAGGCCTGCCGCTCCTCTCTGCTACACCCCCACAGAAAGTGCCATTGGTTCTCCATAGAAATAGACCAGAGCTAGCTATACCACTGACTTCCACAGGAGGGTAAGGCCCCTTTCACACGAGCGAGTTGGGGCTGTTCACATGAGCGGTGATTTTCACGCATCACTTGTGCGTTGCGTGAAAATCGCAGCATGCTCCTCTTTGATGCGTTTTTCACGTAACGCAAGCCCCATAGAAATGAATGGGGTTGCGTGAAAATCGCAAGCAAGTGCGGATCCGGTGCAATTTTCACGCATGGTTGCTAGGAGACGATCGGGATGAGACCCGATCATTATTATTTTCCCTTATAACATGGTTATAAGGGAAAATAATGGCATTCTGAATACAGAATGCAAAGTAAAACAGCGCTGGAGGGGTTAAAAAAATAAATAAATAATTTAACTCACCTTAATCCACTTGATCGCGATGTCGGCATCTCCTTCTGTCCCCTTTACTGAATAGGACCTGTGGTGAGCATTAATTATAGGTCAAGGACCTTTGATGACGTCACTCCGGTCATCACATGGTACGTCACATGATCTTTTACCATGGTGAATCACCATGGTAAAAGATCATGTGACGTACCATGTGATGACCGGAATGACGTCACCACAGGTCCTGTTGCTGCACAGATATCAGATGAAGCCAGAAGGAGATGCCGGGCCGCGAACAAGTGGACTAAGGTGAGTTAAATATATATATATTTTTTTAACCCCTCCAGCGATGTTTTACTATGCATTCTGTATTCAGAATGCTATTATTTTTCCTTATAACCATGTTATAAGGGAAAATAATACTATTTACAGAACACCGATCCCAAGCCCGAACTTCTGTGAAGAAGTTCGGGTTTGGGTACCAAACACGCGTGATTTTTCTCACGCGAGTGCAAAACGCATTACAATGTTTTGCACTCGCGCGGAAAAATCGCGGGTGTTCACGGAACGCACCCGCACATTTTTCGGCACCCGTGTGAAAGAGGCCTAAGTGTTCCTTGATTTTCCACAAAAAAAGAGAAAGGTTCACGTTAAAGGTGATTAAAGTGCCGTACTGGATACCTAACTTGCATTTAAACTAATTAACTGCTATATTTCGTTATATTTTTGCAGCTTTGTGAAAATACATCTAAAGATAAATTGAGAGCAAAGCCTTTTTTTTCTGGGCTAAGAGTCTCTAGGAGTCTAATTAGCAAAAAAATATATGCATTTTATTGACTTCTCAATCAGCCTGAGCAGAGTGGAAACTAGAGCAGCCTGTTAACATCACATGTAAAACAATTTCTACAAGTAATCCGCCGAGCTTTAACTCCGTGGGGCACTGCCAGTAGAGGCAAGATTTACATATTTGTTGCCTACAGCTAAAGAAATTAGAAGATAGAGAAGTACCGGTGTATTAAAATATTAAGCCGATTCTAGGCTTCAGTCTGCACTTTCACAAATTAGATGCTAACATTTGTGATATTGAACTTCTCCCCAGGTAAAAAAAATTCCGAAGCTGGGTTCTCACTACGGCCCACATTCACTAAGGTCCTCTCACCAGAATTGTGGCAAAAGTTTCATCTTATTTTTAGCACAATCAGATTAGACACATTTATTATTGATTTGCATAACAGGACACAATGGTTGTCACTGGCTTTTCGAAAGAGTTTAGAAACAGGAGCGTGTTTTTGACGAAGTTGTAAAGTGTGCAAGATTTATTACTAATCTGAAGCTGGTCATATATCTGCATTAGGCATCATGCACACGACCGTTTTTTTTTGCGGTCCGCAAAACAGATTTCCGTTGTTCCGTGATCTGTGACTGTTTTTTTTCCCGTGGGTCTTCCTTGATTTTTGGAGGATCCACGGACATGAAAAGTGAAAAAAAAAACTAAGTCAAGTTTGCATTGAAAATGATAGGAAAAACGGATCACGGACACGGATCACGGACGCGGATGACTATCTTGTGTGCATCCGTGATTTTTCACGGACCCATTGACTTGAATGGGTCCGTGAACCGTTGTCCGTGAAAAAAATAGGACAGGTCATATTTTTTTCACGGACTGGAAAAACGGATCATGGACGCGGAAGCCAAACGGTGCATTTTCCGATTTTTCCACGGACCCATTGAAAGTCAATGGGTCCGCGAAAAAAAATGGAAAACGGAACAACGGCCGCGGATGCACACAACGGTCGTGTGCATGAGGCCTTAGGCTACATGCACACGACCGTATGTGTTTTGCGGTCCGCAAATTGCGGATTCGCGAAAAAAAAAACGGTTGACGATCCGTATGGCATCCGTTTTTTTTGCGGATCCATTGTAATAATGACTATCCTTGTCCGCAAACTAGAAAAAAATAGGACATGCACTATTTTTTTTGCGGACCAACGGAACGGACATACTGATGCGGACAGCACACGGTGTGCTGTCCGCGTTTTTTGCGGACCCATTGAAATGAATGGGTCCGCATCCTATCCTAAAAAAAAACGGAACGGACACGGAAACAAAATACGGTCGTGTGCATGAGGCCTTAGATTCAGTCTCCATTTTTAATCCACTACCCACTGATATCAGCAGCTGGACTCAAGCTGGTGTTATGGCTTCCATTACCACTGCTGCCGTGTTGGATATGATGGATCCATTGTGCAATGCCGGGTTCACCTTTTGTATGCAGGAAAAAGTAATACATTACCACACTAGTTTTGCTTTTAGTTAGCAATGGAAAGTTTGCGGAAAGGACCTATGGTATTTGGTTCTGGAAGGGCGGTATTTTGTGCTGCACTACAGTATTGCTTGACCTTCCTACTTGTGTCTTTCTGCAGCGTGCAAAATCATTTAAATTCTTGCAGATTTTTGCCTGCAAATATGGATGGAAAATCTGCACCATGTACCCTACTTGTGAACATTCCCTAAGGCCTCTTTCACATGCTCAGTATTTAGCATTGCTATTTGTAAGGTAAAACCAGAAATGGAACATAAAAAGAGAACAGGTATAATGAACAGATATGCATCTTTTCCATATTTTGTATCCACTCCAGGGTTTGGCTTACACATACTTTCTGTCTGCCTGATGGCTGGGAAGGGGTTAAGTAATATGCTTCTTCTTCCATGGACAATCACTCATGAATATCCCTTGGTGCAGTTGTTGCTGTTTATTTAATGTTCCCCATCTCCTTACAGTTACTGTAGACTTTGATCCGGCATGAGGGTCTGCGAATCAATTGTCTGAGGTGAAGACGGGATGAGTCATTGTGTTAGACTGTCCTTGACTTGTCTCCGCTGCACCTCCTTCGCTTATCTGTTTCAGCTCTGCTGCTGACTGCCCTCAGGCACTTCTCAGTTATTACTGTCTATAGCTTCTCCATATCTGTCACTACCCAAGCTTATGTAAGACGCTTCTTAAAAAGTAGAAGAATTCCTGTAGACTTAAAGGGATTTCTATTCAAGTGACATGTTTTTCATGTACATCCCCCGAGTCTATAATAATAATATAATAAGATGACTTGTAAATCATTGTTGCTAGGTTTTCTGCTGCCTTCTATTGGGAATAAATTATCTACGCAGGCCCCTGGAATGTAACAGATGGCCTAGCCTTTTTTTGAGTTGTGCTATACCATGTCATGTCAGCATTTTTTTTGTTGGAGTTATCCCATGACTAATATTAAAAATGAAAATGAAACATCATATAGTTCATGACAAGCCAGCCCTGTACCCCACATGGTTCCAGAGATCTCCCCATTCATTGCTCTGCCAGATTTAAATCAAGCTCAAGTAAAGTGTCTTTTGTGCTGGAACTTAGGGGGCATCTGTCCATTCTGCTGCCGCTCTGTCCCTATCACAACTCAGGAGGCAGTTGAATGATGAAACTGAGCATGTGGGACCATCTCAGTGAGCAGGGCAAAGAAATAAGAAAAAAAGACAAATCAGGGGGAGTTATACAGATACATGCAATAACAAAAGTGTTCAGATCCAGATGCTGGTTGGAAAACTGTGGAATAGTTTTCATGGGGCAATCCCTTTAATATATTTTTGAATTGGTTAGTGTGCAATTTTCCTGATACAGACCTTCATATCCCATGTAGCCACCACTTTGGGGAGCTTACTGCATACTTTGAAACTTTACACTTAAAGGGGTAATGAATGATATGTCATCAGGATAGGTCATCACTAACAGATTGGCAGTGGTCCGACTCCCGACACCCCCGTCCATCAGCTGTTTGAAGGGGTTGCAGGGCTCATGCAAGCGCTGCGTCCTTTTCAGTGTTTGACTGCATGCCGTCTAGATTATAGCGGCGGGGCAGTGAAAATATAACTGCTTGCTCTTCCCATTCAAGTTAATAGGATGAGCAGTTGTAGTTACACTGCACTGCACTGCCGCTACAAGGGACATGGTGTGCAGTTAAACATTGAAGAGTTCCGCGAACACTTCCAACAGCTGATCGACCAGGGTGCAGGGAGCCGGACCCCGCCAGTGTGATATTGATGAGATTTCCTGTGACACTGCACAACCCCTTTAAAAATAACTGCTTTTAATTGTCCCCCTGAGATGAATAGAGACATTAGTCAATATATCGCTGGTTGCAAAGTTTGAAAGCATCAAAAGACCAGCTGCAATCTGACCAGTAATACCACCACAAAAAACTGTTTGTTTGTTTTTTCGGCCAGATCTGTGGGTTTTCTGGGTCAGTATACCTGCTTCATGTGGATGCACCCCTGGTTTTCACCGTTTAACTTCTGTATAGAGATAGGGACTAATGATGAGAGAAGCGAGTTTCTGATCCTACTTTCGAAGCCGTTTCGCGCAAAACTTCATCACTCCATACAGCATTAACATGTACGGCCTCCAATGAGTCAAAGTCAGTTATTTGCAAAGTCACGCAAGACTTCGTTGAAGAACTTCGGTAGTTGATTGGAACCGAACTCGGGTCCGGTTTCGACTGGTACCTCGGAACTGAAGCCCAGTTCGGTTGCAAGTTTTAAAGTGGTTTTCCACTTTAAAATTCAACTCATCGGAGGCCGTACATTTTAATGCTGTACGGAGATGGATCTCCGTATAGCATTAATGCGAAGTTTTGAGCAGAGTGACTTCAGATGTAGCATCCAAAGCTCGCTTTGCTCATCACTAATAGGGACTTTACAGCTGGAAACCCCCAGGTTGTGACCCTCAGAATAATTGTTGACTGGCGGCAGTAGAACAGGTGGAGCAATCACTGAATGGAAGGTGGAGCGGTACAATAACTCAATGTAGTACTATAAGTTTTAGCAAGGTAAACAAGAGTCCAGGGAGCCGGCTCTGTAGAAGGGGCCAACCAAAGGAGCACAGATTGGATGCAATGAGAGCAATGGTGATGTCCTTGTTGCACCAGACGCCATAAGCTGCACATTTGGAAAAAGTATCTGGAATGAGACTCAGATCAACACTTGGATAGGAAGGTCGCTGGTGACAGACTCGAACAAAACGATGTTGCTAAACCCATACTTGAAAAAAAAAGAGCCTGTGGCCAGTACTGTTTACATTCTGCATGGAGCCAAATTTCAGCCCAAAATGCAGCTGTACTGTAGCTCCAAATGCAGAGATGATCTGAAATAATCTGATGGTCTGGGTGGTCTTAGTGGTGGATCCATTTTAAAGGCAGGCTGTGTATCTACTATAGCATTTGCAGAAGGAAGATCCACCATCATGCAAGATCTAGTTATCTTGGGTAAATAGGGGAGGTGCAGTTCAGAAAGATGAATTTTAATGCTATTATACACAACTAAAATTTTATCTATGGAATCCAAACTTTATGAAAATGACTTCAAACCCTTTATTTATCACAATAGTGTTTGGTTTTAGTCAGAAAACATCTTTCGTTGCTGAATGTTCCCCTCAGCCTCCTGTTGAGATAATCTGTGAGACAGGTACACTTACAAACACAGTTCATTTATGAAGTCATTGAACTCAATTTTAGCTGCCAAATGTCAATCTTCCCTTTGCTTTGATAATGTCCGAGGTTAACAATTCTCTATCAGAGCTTAGCATAATAATAATTATATTTCCAAACTCCGGCGCAAAAATCTCCCAGGGTGAGATTAATATGTTCTCATTCCGGTTCAGAATCTGATCCGTCTGTGGGAAAGAAAGAACTGACTGTTGTAATATGCTTTTAGTGCTGAGGTGAATAGTAGGAAGTCATCCTGTACCAATTCCCAGGGCTCCTATTGTATAGCTAGGATATTACAGGCTAGAACTTTATTGAAAATCACTAGTTATTTTCCCCTCCTTTCCTGTCTTGGTGCTTTTGTAAGCCACCCAAAAAATAAACTCTGAATGACAAAATTACAGTACAATGCTACAGTTCAATCGGGAGGTCGTCATATTCTCATATTTACTGAAAATTCTTAAAAGGTGCTGTCACATCGCAGACATGGGTAGCATATTGCCAGGATTTGCCAATAATGTGCTATCAGCAGGAGTTGGAGCTGTTTGAAGATAAAGTGTCACAGTGCTTTCCTAGCTCCACTGCCACTTCGTTCTAGCAATGAGTAGGTGACTTACTTCAGGGGAGGATTGTCCAAAGACTCTACAGTGAAATCTCCCGGTGGGCCGATGCTCAGGGGGCCATCTGAGCCCTCCTCACGGTCGCCAGCCATGTAAGTAATGATCTGCTGCTCCCAGAGTTAATTAATACTGGGGGCATCAAGTAGTTATGTACATGGCTGGCAACCACAGGTGCACTCCTGATTGCTGAACTGTATTGAAGCTGTCCTGAGGTAACTGCAGTAGGAGGACAGAACACGGCAGCTGGCACTGAACACCACAGAGGGGCAGCTTCTGCCTCTATTTTGTACTGTTGAGGCATTATTTTGTGCTGCACTGGGTTTTTTATGGTACCGGGCAGTTTATTGTTTATTTGGCTAAGCAGGGGTGGTATTTTGTGCCTGATTTTGCTATTGCTGGCCGAACCTACTTATGTTGGTCCTGCATTCTGTCACTTTGAACCCACCTACAACATGGGGCCAGTTTTAGTTTTATTTCCAGAACCACTTTAAGTTCCCAGTCTGCCCCTGTAATGCAATACAAATTCAAAAGATAAAAAAATGAATAAGCTTACGTAGGCTAAGTGTGATTAAATATACGATAACACAAACATATCACATACTGAATAATAAAATTAAATACATCACTAGGCTAAATGGGGTGGAGACTCGATTATGCTACAACACATGGCTGTCTACCACAATATAACATATGACCAACACCCCAGGGTGTACAAAAGATAGGGAAAATCAATACTTACATCCTACCTAGGATGAAGTTCTTGGTAGTGTCTATCGATTTTATGTGTGCCAAAAATGTAAGGCCCTCCTCCAGTGTGCAGCACACATGTCTCTGAGATTACTCAGGAATGTGGTCTTATCAGCGCAATGGGGGACAGGTATTAGATTACAAAGTATGTTATTACACAAAGTGGTAATAATAAAAGTGAAAAGAATTAAAGGGGACAGAACCAATCAGTACTTAAAAAATACCCTTTCAATACAGCCCTTGACTGAGCGATCAGATGCCCGTCAGTTTGAAACATTGGTGGAATATAATAGTTATTTGCCATCAATGTCTGTGTTCAGATGCCCTCTCCAGCTCTCACGGTCTCATGGATGTTTCATATACATTTGTGTGTATATATATATATATATATATATATATATATATATATATATATATATACACATACCGTATATATAATTTCCCTTACCAGGCAGATAATATTGCATATTTTAGAAATTTCAACAAAATTTGGTTCTCAGTATGTGTGAGTAAACTTAAAAAAGTATAGATTTAGTTTAGTACTGATCCATGAGATAAGTGATATGCTTCTGATCGGTGGGGGTCTGACCGTTGCCCCCCTCTAGAATGGAATGGTAGTTGCCATTGCACGCTACAACTCCATTCTAAGGCTTCATTCACACGACCATATGAATGGGTCTGCATCCGTTCCGCAATTTTGCGGAATGGGTGCGGACCCATTAATTTCAATGGGGCTGCAAAAGATGCGCTGTTGACATCCATAGTTCCATTCCGCGGACAAGAATAGGCATTTTATTTATAGCGCTGGCCCTGTGCATTCCACAAAATGTGGAACGCACACGGCCATTATCTGTGTTTTGAGGACCGCAAAACCCGACGCGGCGGTCGTGTAAATGTAGCCTAAGTCATCATGTCTAATGTCAATTATTTAAAAAAAAAAAAAAGTTGAAGCTCAGAAATCTGTTGGCTGGCCAAGTCTTATGTGCCCACCCATCCACTCAATTTCCTTCTTTCTCTGTGTAAGTTCTGTAGCAACTTCCTAATTTACAGTTGATAAAGCTGAAGCACATTAAAATAGGAACTCCACATGAGACGCAAAATACAGTGAAAAAGTTTGCAAATTTTGCCGCAGATCCACGAAAAAAACAAAAACAAAAAAAAAAACGCAACTAAAATGCATCAAAAACTGTATGTAGAAAAAAATGCATTTTTGCTGTGGAAAACTGTGCATTTCACCCTTTTCATTCCAGTGGGTTGAATTCACAGCATAATTTGAGATGCTGTAAATTTCAAATCTGTATGCAGGTCAATTTACACTGCTATTTTTTTGCGCAGCATGTGCATGAAATGTCTTAAAATCTCACCCACTATGCTGGTACTGTACAATGCTATGGATTTGACATACGAAAATCTGCAATGGCAAATCTGCATCTTTCTCATGTGAATATACACTTAGATTACTTCCACACCTGGAGTTAACTTCTGCAGTTATTTTCCAGTGGAATTGCATCCAGGAAATTTGCAGTGTTTTACAGCAGCAGCAGCAAAGGGGATCAGATTTAAAGAAATCTCACATACATTCTGCATAAGAAATCCATAGAAGAGATTGACTTGTGAATCCATAGCATGTCAATGTATGGTGCCGATCTCCAATGAAGATTTTACCCTTTGCAATGCATAGATACAACAATGCACACTAAAATTTTGGTGCAACCTTTATGCAAAAAATACACTAACTAATGCTAGGCAGTCTCAGGGCTCATGCACATGGCTGTCGCTGTTTTTGCTGCCCACAAATTGCGGATCCGCAAAACACAAATACTGGCCGTGTGCGTTCCGCATCTCACTGAATGGTACTTCCTGCCCGTTGTTAGAACTGGCTATTTTTGTCTGCAAACTTGACAAGAATAGGACATGTTTTATTCTGAAATGAAGGGGTCTACGTCTGATCGTCAAAAAATGCGGATCGGATGCGGACCAAAACCACGGTCATGTACTTGAGCCCTAAGGGTGGCTGCACACAGTGCAGATTTTTGTGCAGAAAAAACACACATAAATCTGCACTATTTATAGCATTTCTTGTGCGGTTTTTGGTGCAGATTTTCTGCAGATCTCACCCTTTCGTTGAGGCTGGGGTCACATGTGACAGATACTGTACAGTACTAGCAAAGTGGATGAGAAATTCTGATTCTAAGGGTGCTCCAGATTTATTTATTTGTAGTCTGTCTGGTCTAAGTTTACACTGTCTAAAAATTAGACAGTATTGGTAAATCTGTCCCAGTATATATAAGTAGGACTTGCATAGTACCACAGTACCCTTTTATTGGATGGTTTTGTTTCTTAAGCTAAGGAATATGACCGGTCCAAGATGATATTCACATATAGTCAGAGGGGATTTGTGTTTTCAGAACTCCAGCACAGAAGGTGTCCGTTCTATAGATAGTATCTAGAGAATAGATGAACTTGTAAGACATCTTCCCAATCAATTACTTCAATCAGTTATCTTTCCCAGAAGATTTATTACACTATACAGTGAACCACATGTAAGTGCAGATCAGTTTAGGCACATTATTGCTTTCAACATGCTTAGTTACTACAAATGTCATGTCAAGTGTTTTATTCCACTGTAATAGTTACCTACTCCTGGGCTAAGCATGTAAGTACTGCCAATATGATGTAAGATGTAAGTACTGCATACATTATTAATACATCTAAATGGATTCATTAATTGTCAGCAACCATAGTCAATAAACACAGGCAAGTGTGCACTGTTAAGGTTAGGTGTATGGAGTATTTCCTTTTGTGAGAACTGATCCTATCGATTCTAATGTTGTACTTTACAGCTGCTTGTTTGTACTTTAAGAATGAAAAGTTTCAACAGTATATTTATGCCCCACATGCAGGGTTTTGGCCGCATGTGAGTGTAAATCCAGCCTAAGGACTAAGGTTTTGGACACCTTTGCAGGCTTTATAATTGCATTCTACTTATTTCAATTGGTCTTCATTATGAATTTTCAAGAAGGGCTGGGCAAATATTCAAATTAATTTGATTAATTTGCCCTTTCAGAGTCAGGCGATGTTTTTTGAAATATCAAATAATCTCATTTTTTTTGTACATAGCACTGTCTGTGTAGTGTGTTTAGTCAATGCCTCCTGTGCAGGAGGCATGGATTGTAGAGACATAAAAGCCTCATATACCTGATAGGGTTGTTGCGGGTATCGAAATTTCGATACCCAATCGATACTTTTGTCCCGGTATCGATACGATACCGGGATTTCCGTTTTTTCGATACTGGGCTGCGCTTCTGCGCAGTCTAGTATCTCTGAACATGAGCGCGCTGCTATCGGCGCGCTCATGTTCTCTCTCAGCAGCACGGGGAGAAGGAAGCTGTCCTCCCTCCCCCTGTGCTGCTGCCGCTGCCACCAATGAGAAGAGAGGGGCGGAGGAGGGGCGGCAATGAGAAGAGAGGGGCGGAGGAGGGGCGGCAATGAGAAGAGAGGGGGTGGAGGAGGGGCGGCAATGAGAAGAGAGGGGCGGGCGCACTGCGCCACCAATGATAGGATTACTATCGGAGCGATGGGAGGAGACATCAGCTTCACTAGTGGGCGTTCCTTTTCCCTGCGCTGCGATTGGACAGCGCTACAGCCAGGGAGAAGGAACGCCCACTAGTGAAGCTGATGTCTCCTCCCATCGCTCCGATAGTAATCAGCAGCATGTGGAGCAGGAGAGGAGACAGTAATGGGGCACTGCGGGCGAACGGAGCGGCGCCCAGGACTAAATGGTGAGTGCTGAGACATCGCTGGGCGCCGCTCTGTGTGGCCTAATAGTGAAAGTCTGGACTCATATACAGTAGTCAGTCTTTAACACATACAGGAGGCGGGTGCCGGCAGCAGAATCGCATTGCCGGCACCCTGCCCCTGACAGGGAGCTGCGATCAGCGGCAGTTAACTGCCGCTGATCTGCTAGTACCCGCCTCCTGTATAAAGGGGTAAAATCATTGGTGGTGCAGTGTGCCCCCCCCCCCCCCCCTCAATCCCCCCATCCCATTAAAATCATTGGTGGCACAGTGCGCCGGCCCCTCTCAACCCTCCAGTATTAAAATCATTGGTGGCAGTGGCCACAGGGACCTCTCCACTCCCCCTCATTGGTGGTGCAGTGGCAGCTTCTGATCGGAGCCCCAGCTGTGTAAGCCTGGGGCTCCGATCGGTTACCATGGCAGCCAAGACGCTACAGAAGCCCTGGTTGCCATGGTAACATCCCTGATGCTGTGTGCACAAAGCACAGAGCAGCAGGGACAGTGTGGAGTCCTATTCACCCTGATAGAGATCTATCAGGGTGAATAGGAAAAGGGATGAAAGATCCCAGGTTCTAGCCCCTAAGGGGGGAAATAGTTATTAAATAAAAAGTGAAAAAAAAAAAACACTAAAATATGAAGTATAAATTTTCCCAATTTCACATATAAAATATATAAATAAACATATTACATCGCCACGTCAGAAAAGTCCAAACTATTAAAATATAAAAAAAAAATCTAGGTGGTGAATGCCGGAACAGAAAAAATAAAATAAAAACTGCGCGATTCGCCATTTTTAAAAATGAGGAATGCACGTGGCTTTTTTTGTTTATTTTTTTCGCGTGGTATCGAATGGTATCGAGTATCGCAATACTTTTTCATGGTATCGAAACCGAATCAAAAATTTGGTATCGCAACAACTCTAATACCTGATCACATGACCATGACATCATCAAACTGATCCAAAACTTAGCAGCTGGTCTGGAAGTGTTTTTTTTTTTTTTTTTTTGTTTCTTGCCTCGTTTAGATGACATACGGGATGCCCAGTTCTATCTGATCGGTAAAGGTCCAACATCCCTGCACACCCTCCGATCAGCTGTTCCTTGCAGCCTCCGGTGCTGGAACTAACACTGTGAATGGAGCAGCAAGCACAGCTCTGTTCAAAGTGTAGTGACCGTGCCGGGTTACTGCAGCTCAGCATCCATTTAAGGCATCTGTGTTGGTTCCATGTTCATATGTGCCCACACTGCGGAGAAAAATTCATTTTTAATACATGCAAATGAGCCTCAATCTGTCACACTTCGGTGTGGGAGGGAAACACCACCCCGAGCACAAGAGGGAAGGGGGAAACAGGGAATCAGGCCTGAGAACTAGGGAAGGAAGATGGACACCTCCTAGTAAAACCCTAACCAAAATCCTGACTGTACCAGTTTGAACAGACCCCAGAGGTAGGTGAGTTCATACGCAGGATTACCTAGTCCTATCTAGCCCTATAGGACTCTGGTACTAATGGCAGGGACGAGACTACCTGTTCCTCCAAAAGGAAGGACGAACAGGAGTCTCCTTCAGGCCTAATACAAACAATAGGGAAATGCAACACACAGAGCCCAAACAAAATACAAAAAGGGAAAGGAAAGACTTAACTTCAAAGGTGCTATGGAAGCACCAGGAACAGCCGAGATCCGCACACCAGCAACCCACAACTGAAACTGAAGCTATAAACCGCACAGCATAGTGGGAGAAGCAACTATAAATAAGGAAGGTTAAATGACCACATTAGCAACACCTGAGGCAAGGGGTGTTGTCATTACCAGAAGCAACACAGACGCCTATTGATCCACAAGGAATACCTGTCGCAGGAATGTCCGTGACACAATCAAAGTGAAGAGGGTGCGGCAGTTGCAGAGATAGCAGAGCCTCTAGGAGTAACGGTAACACCCCTGTTGCTCCTAGAAGCTCATTTGCTTATATTAAAACTTAATTTTTCTCTACAATGTGGGCACATGTGAACATGGGACCAGCATAGATGCCTTCAGCTGCCAAGCGCACATGTAACAGGTCAGCCAGTGTCATAGGTACAAATCTACTGACAGGTGCCCTTTAATCTGTTTGCACCAGACATCTTGTATTCTCCCCTGGAAGCAGAGATGGACATTTATCATGTTGCTAAACCTCATGCGTTCGGTAGGCAGTGATTCAAAGTGCTTGCTGTAGTCTGTGATGTCCAGTGAGCAGGTGGTTATCATTGCTATTCAAAGGAAAGCTGGGGACTACAACCGATGTATACTTGCCAACAGTTATTGTTTTTCCAGGAAAATCTTGAGAATTGGCCATTAAAAATGGCCGTTTATGGTCAGTCTGGGTCATTTGGGGGCATTCCCCAGTGTTCCGAAGGGAGAGGCTTAAATTTTCAATTTTTTACATTTTCAGTGTTGGAGGTATGCCAGTGTGGATGCTGTAACGACTGCAATTTAGATTTTCGTTCAGTTTTATTAGTACAAGTGCAATGGAAAATTGCTGAATCATTTTTCATTTTGAGAACATAAATGGAATGCTAGTGGAAAATGGCCCAAAGCTATACTGTAGTATATGGAACTCTTTGTATGTAGTCTTCATAACATATGCTCTTCATATTCTTAAAATATATGATGTTCTTATGTATTCCTAACGATCTAGAATTTTTTTTGACAAAAGATGATGGCTTACCAGGTGACTTTATACATTACAGGTGGAAATGCTCCTAAATTACCTCATTTGTGCAACTTAAAGAAGTATTTCAGGATTTTACTATTAATGGCCAGCATAGGCCATCAATATCTGACCTTTGGTGGTTCCAGACCATGCACCCCTACTAATCTGCTCCACCTCTGAAAGTTGACATTGGAACTACCCAGCTCCATGTACTGTGTAGTGGACGGAGCTGATACTGCAGCGCTTTTGCCATTGGTGTGAATAAGAACCGCGCTCCAGTTACCAGCTCCATCCACTACACAGAACACGGAGCTGTGTAGTTTCAGTGCAGACGTCCAGAATCAGGGTTAGGGCTGATGCACATAGCCGCAGCCACTTTTGCGGTCTGCAAATTGCGTATCCGCAAAACACGGATACTGACCATGTGCATTCCGCATTTCGTGGAAAGGTATGTGCTGCCATGTATAGGACATGTTCTATTTTTTTTGCCATGAATGAACATACGGACATATTGAAGTGAATGGGTCTGCATCCAACCTGCAAAAAATATGGATCGAATGCGGACAAAAAACATCGGCTAGGTATCGGACTGATCTGATATTATTGGCCTGTGCTGCGGATCAGCCATCAATAGTAAAATCCTGGAATACCCCTTTAAGTGTTGTTCAATTTAAACTTGAAAACTTTCTTAATAGACTTCAGAGTTTTGCTGATTCATACAGTCCCATTTCTGAAGTTAGCCCTAGAATACTTAGATCTAGGTCTACTAATCAAAAAGCCATTAAAATGTGAAGGATTAAGCTGATTGCAAGATCTCACAATTCTTTTTTGACAAGTGAGGGAAAAGCTTCTTGGACACAATTTAGTAAAGGTCTTTTTTTGTGCAGTAAAGTACTAAATGAGAAACCTTTTTTAAAAGAGATCAAAGGAGCTGGAACATTAGTTTAATACATATAGAAATTACATCTTGTATTTTGGTGGCCTCTGATATAACTAAGTTCGCAAAATTTGACTTATTATTACTTGATTTATTATTACACTTAGTGTGCAAAAACGAGTATTCCCATCATAGAATGTTATGGCATATCCGTGGCCTCGGCCATAATATTGTGACCAGTGAGGCTTTCACCACTGGGACCCCTGCTTACCCAGAGAACAAAAACATATACAGTAGGTCCTTCTGGCTTTTCTCCTGACACTCCTCACTTTTTTAGACCTGGCCTGAGCGGGGAAGAGTCGCAGATTGTGGTGCAACTAGAAAATAGACTCTGTTTTTGTGTTTTTCATTGCCTGCCATAAATTTTGATATGTTACATGTCCAATTAGGGCCTTGTCTAGCGTTATGACACTATGAGTAAGGTGGCTTTTTTATCAATTTATTTTTTAACTTTTTTTTTTATATATTTATACCCAAAGGTAAGAAAAGACAGCAGCCCAGTTCCTTGGGAAACATGTCCAGTTGTAGTGACAGTTGTCACCGCTAGCGTATGTTCACACAGAGTATTTCATGTGCTGAAAAAAAACCTGATGCAGAATCTTCATCAGGTTTTTTTTTTTATGCCTTTTTTTTTTTTTTTGCAATTTTGACATGGATTTTTATTTCTGCCCATTGCAATGGGAATTCTGGACTTAAAGAGAAAAAAATCTGCAAATTCTTTATGAACATACCCTCAGGGTGCACTGTGTCTATTTAGACCGAGCAGCAGCCTTCTAGTACTGGCATCCTGGCAATCATGTGACCAGTCGCCTGACCACCAGGACTGATAGAGCGCTATGTATGTGAGAATAGAGACAACAAAGGGGGACATTTATCAAATCTGTCACACATGGGATTTGGAACAAAAGTTTGTGACTTTTTGTGAGCTGATCCTTCCCATGTCACTTTCAGAAGTGGAATGTGGAAAGTTTTCAGAGTAGATCACTTTTATGTCACATTTATGAAGTGCGACTTTTTAAAAAGGGGCAACTCAACACCAGGTATTTACCAAGTATATTTTCACTAAAATAGGTGCAACAACATTACACTTACACCAAATTTCTTATTATCATGTGCCATTTTCATAAATTTGGTGCAGGTGCACATAGCAACTCCAGTCTAAAAACTAACTTCAACTAAATTCCCCCCAGGGTTTTATGTATATACAAAATGGTAGGATTTTTTGAATTAAGACTATTTGCAAAGTTACTTCATGTTCTATTTTAAATGCATTATAGCAAGGAAGATCTCATTAAGATTTTGCAATCCCACATACAGTAAACCCATACATTACACAGTTCTCTTTTGATACATATTTCTTTCTATTAGTGCTAAAGAGTAGAGATGAGCGAATCTCCCCAAATTCATTTTGGGGACAATTCAATCGATTTAACTGCCTGGTTCGATTTGGTCTGAATAGAAAGTGCCCCAATTGCCCTGAAGAGTCATGCCTCACATCTCCTAGGACTGTATCCAACTCCTTTTAATCTCCTTAACGCCAACAGCATTAGTAATGTCAAAGTGACAGTGACATATATACGGTGGCATACAACAGTTGTCAAATTTACTGTTAGTGTGAACAGTTAAGTTGATGATAAAATAATCTCCAAAAGGCATAAAATTAAAGTTGAAACACATTTTTCAACATTTTAAGTCATACCAGTGTATTATTTTGGATCTGTACATTTTTAGAGTGAAAAGTACAATGCATAAGTATGGTAAACCCCAGGAGATTGGAGCACTCAGATTACTTTGACCAAGGTCAAATATGGCCTTTATGGAAGAGTGATCAGAAGAAGACCTCTCCTGCATCCTCACCACAAAATGCAGCATCAGAAGTTTGCAAAAGAACATCTTAACAAGCCTGATGCATTTTGGAAGCAAGTCATGTGGACCAATGAGGTTAAAATAGAAATCTTTGGATGAAAATTCTTCAAACAAGGATTGAAAGACTCCTCAATGGCTGCAAAAAGCGTTTAGGAGCTGTGATACTTGCAAAAGGGGGTGCTACTAGGTAATAACCATGCAGGGTGCCCAAAGTTTTGCTTCGGGCCTCTTTCCTTTTTTGTTATTTTGAAGATGAAAAAGAAAATTTAGTTTTTGCTTAAAAAAGAAAGAGAATGTGTCATCATGCCTTTTGGAAATGATTTAATCTTCAACTTGCTTAACTGTTCACAGTAAGAGTCATTTTGAACAGGGGTGCCTAAACTTTTGCATGGTAGCCAGTGGTAACAAACATTCTGTTGAATATCACACTGCACTATGGGATTTTTTACATTAATTAATAACATTTTTACTTTTAATGAATAGGGTTGAGCGAACCCGAACTGCAAATTTCGGGTTCGTACCGAACTATGCGAGTTCGGGTACCCAGACCTGAACCTGGACTTTTTCACTGAAGTTCGGTTTTCGGGGGATTTTATTATTTTCCATTATAACATGGTTATAACGGAAAATAGTTGCATTCTTAAGACAGAATGCTAAATAAAATGGCCATTGAGGGGTTAAAAATTATTTAAAAAACTCGCCTCATCCACTTGATCGTGCAGCCGGGATCCTCTTCTTTCTGCAAGACCTGCAATTACGTCACCGCGCTCACCACGTGGTGAGCGCGGTGACGTCATCGCAGGTCCTTTTGCAGGTCCTGAAGAAAGAAGAAGATACTGTTTGCGGGATCAAATGGATGAGGTGAGTTTTTTTAAAAATAATTTTTAACCCCTCAATGACCATTTTATTTAGCATTCTGTCTATTGCTATTATTTTCCGTTATAACTATTTTATAATGGAAAATAATAAAGTGAAGTTCGGGCCCCATTGACTTCAATAGGGTCCGGGTTCGGGGTCAAGTTCGAACCCGAACTTTGACCTGAAGTTCGGCCGAACCCGGAGAACCTGAACTTCCACGAGTTCGCTCATCCCTATTAATGAATCCACCAAAAATGTCCAAAATTATCCTGTTTGGGTGACAGACGCCTTCTCTCTCCTCTGATCTGTAAAATGGTGGCTGGCATTTTTGGCAGTTCGTGCGGGACGAATCACAAAAGTTTTGCCGGAATTAGAATTTGGGGAAATTCATAAATTTGATTCTCTCATCTCTACTAGTGGGTGAATAAATTGTAGGATAAGTTAGGCAAATGGTAAATTCTCATTTTGATATCTTATCATTGCTAGCACTGGTTGAGATTGTGTTTTGGCATCATCTCCCCTTATATTTTGTGTATAGATTATTTAATAAAACTTGTTATTAGATCATGCCTGCCAAGTGTTTCTCTCTCTTTTGGAGGGACAGTCCCTCTTTTTAACCCAAGTCCCTCTGTCCCTCTTCGATCCTTAAATGTCCCTCTTTTTGACCTGCATTAATAAATGTTCCAAATTGCTCCTTATTAAACTATCTGTATGAATTACACCTGTATATTAGACCATTTTGTGCAATTTGGACCTTAAAATATCTATAATCTGATGATGTATGTGCTAATATTTAAATGGATATTGAAGTGCAAGAAAAAATTGTCCCAGGGGCTTCACATGCTGTAAAAAAAATAAAGGAACTTACACTCACGTAACTGATCCACAGCTGATCCCCAGCTACCGCAGTTGTCACGGAGTCAGTAATTGTGCTTTGGGCAGAGTTAGAGGCGTGGCCTACTATTAAAAAAAAACTGCCCCTATTGTCCCTCTTTGCGATTTTCTAAAGTTGGGAGGTATGATTATATATACAGATGAAACTCGACAAATTAGAATATCGTGCAAAGTTCATTCATTTCAGTAATGCAACTTAAAAGGTGAAACTAACATATGAGATAGACTCATTACAGGCAAAGCGAGATATTTCAAGCCTTTATTTGTTATAATTTGGATGATTATGGCTTACAGCTTATTAAACCCCAAAGTCACAATTTTGAGGTACCCTTTGCTCAGGGGGTATAGACTAATTAGCTGACTAGAGTGTGACACTTTGAGCCTAGAATATTGAACCTTTTCACAAAATTCTAATTTTAAGCTGCATTAATGCAATTTCTATTAATTTGCATTACTGAAATAAATTGAATTTTGCGCAATATTCTAATTTTTAGAGTTTCACCTGTACATTATAACAACAAGCTTCTGACGTTATACTACAATGCAAAAAAAGATGGAAAAGCGCAGACGCTACATTCACAGCTTTTAGAAGTAATTTACAATCACTCTGTACCAAGCACTTCCTTTTCTTTGGTTTAATATCCATGATATGCAGCCCTTGAGAGCTTAAATTGTACTGATGTAATGCAAGTTGTTTCATCTTCACAGAAGCGCTCCAGTCT
The DNA here is from genome assembly GCF_905171765.1 of Bufo bufo. Lineage (NCBI taxonomy): Eukaryota > Metazoa > Chordata > Amphibia > Anura > Bufonidae > Bufo > Bufo bufo. Next base: position 26,240,123 of record NC_053399.1, read on the forward strand.
ATGGATTAGTCCATCTTTGCTGCTGCAAATAAAAAAAAAAGGACATCTATTGTTCAATGTGCAGAGAGCTTACTACGGATTATTTTTTTTTCCATTTCGAAAAGACTTGTTTCACAATTTACTTCCAAAAATTCCACTTGCAAAATTATGACCTATTCAGCTGATAATTTTAATGTCAAAAGTATCAATTTGTTCCATATGGTAAAAACATCTGGTGAGTTATTTATGCCACCAAGATTTATATTTACACACACACCACAGACACGGACATATAAAGCCTGTTAAATTATACAGAACCGTAGATAAACCTACTAAAAGTTACATGAGATGTTGCCTAAGCAACTGTAAGTAGATCACTAAGGAACAAAATATTTGCAATTAATTTACAGAGTGAAATAATTATGCCCATCTGTTTTGGAGAACTTATTACGTTACTACAGTACAGTACCCTGTGTTACATAAGCTGTGCCTGGGTCAGGTCTTTCCATGCCAGTTAAATAAACATTCATCAAACTGAAAGTGTATTTAGTGGACAGAAGAGCCATATTAATAAGGCATTATTCATGCATTGTCTCAAAGTAGCTTTACTCATGTTACTGGCGACAAGGCAACTGGTTGGTAGTTGTCTGATGGGTGCCAGTTCTCCAAATAGAAAGGGGTGCCTCTCGTGTGTCTGACGTTGCAATTGCCCTAAGACCAGTTTGTTGGGTATGAGAAAATTGTAACTGTTTAAAGAAATCAGATTTGTACCTATGATACTGGCTGACCTGTTAAATGGGCGCTTGGCAGGTGAAGACATCTGTGTTGGTCCCATGTTCATATGTGCCCACATTACTGAGAAAAATTATTAATATATGTAGATGAGCCTCTATGAGCAACGGATGTGGATATTACATCTAGAGGCTTTGCTCTGTTTGCGAATGCCGCACCCTCTGCACTTTGACGACACCAGGCAGTGAAAACATCATTCCACGGGTCCCTGTCAATGAAAGTGCAGAGTGTACAGCAGTTAAAGAAAGAGCAGAGCCTCTAGGTGTAACGGCAACACCCCTGTTGCTCTTAGATGCTCATTTGCATATATTAAAAAATCATTTTTAATAGGCAATACACGTTTCTCTGGAATACAGCTGTCTGCAGATGAGGTGCTGGCTTAGTTATTTAATATCCGAGTCATGTCTCAAGGCCTAAAGGTCGAACATTGACTTATAGAATGGATGGCATGAGAGGCAGAGCTTGCTAAGAGTTCAATGAATTGTATGCAAAGTCTGAATAAGATAGGAGCTGTCCAGGTGCTGAAAAGGTAAAATATAATGTCCATGTTCTTACTGTACTGCAGCTATTTTTAAAGGGTTTGGCCCATCTGGGATATTGATGGTATATCCCTAAGATATGCCATCAATGTCAGATAGGTGCAGGTCCCACCTATGGGACCTACACCTATTTAGAGAACAGGACCCTCAAAGTGAGAATGTGTAGCTGCTCTCTGTTCATTTTAGGGCCCCATTCTGGAGTGAGTCCCACATCTATCTGATATTGATGGCATATCCTAGCGAGTGGGTGTCCCAGATGGGAATAACCCTTGAAGTTGGGTGACCCCATATTGTTATGTAACCTGATTGTTAGACTCGTATGACCAAATAGCAAGATCAGCAAGGCTCTCTGATCTAGTTGAACCAGATAGCATTACTGTATTTCATATTCTGTTTGTTGATTTCCACTGATTAGGATCTAAAAAGGCAAGTACAAGTCATCTTTCTGTTCATTTCATTAATTGGAGCTTGCTGCTGGGTAATTCAGGCATGGCGGGAGCTCTGTAGTCACTTAACAGCAACGAAATTCCCATATTCTTCTCACTTGCTGAGGCTTCAAGCAACTTAATATATGAGCTGTTACTTGTGTGACACATTTATTAAGAAGCCCTGAGGCAACTGCTCTGGTAACTTAATTCGTGTATCATGCAGTAACGGGGCTATTGGTCATAAACAAGAGCAGAAACTAAAGATTTATCCTGTTCATGTCATTTTCACTGAAGAGAAAGATCCTTACTCTGTTATAGTTTACTAGTAAGCATATGGCGGAGGCAGAATAGAATCATAAAGTTGAACACAGAAAATTGCTGTATAGGATTTATATTTGAGCATTTTCCTAATATTTGCCTATTAGGTCTTCAAGCAGGAGCAGTCCGTCTAATAGCCAAGACCATATCGTGTCTAGAAGCAACGCTAATAATGGCACCTGGACCAGGAATTTGGGGTGCAGTTCACTGGAAATTGTAGTGGCCCATATATACTTCCTAGAGAGCCTCCAATGGATGCTATTTCTTAAAGAGGTCAGTCCAGATATAGTGGAAATATACTCATAGTGATCATCTGTGGTGTCATACATAATTGTTTCAAAATAATGAATAATGGTGGCCATTAGTGCCCAGTTGATTTAAGTGGTTGCCCCGTCATGAAAGGTGTTGACCAGTCAAAAAACATAAAAAAAAGCTCAGAATGGTGTAAAATGTTGCAAAAGTCACACTATGTTAATAATCCCCTGAAGCTCCCATTCTGAAGCTTACCAGTCCTGCCCCCATTCTCTGCTTCCCGATCCCTCTCGACACACAGGAAGTTACTGCTGAGCCAATCACTGGTCACAGCAGTGGGTCGCCTACGACAATGAATGGTCTAGTGGCCACATTTCTGTGTCAAGAGGAACATGGAAATATAGACTGGAAATCAATGGAACGGGAGCAGCGGGGGATCAGTAAGGTGAGTATGACTTAAAGGGGTTATCCCATGAATAATGTAAAAAATGAAAATCAGACATCATATAGTCTATGACAATACCTTTCTAATAAACCTAGAACCAGCCCTGTACCTCACATGGAACCAGAGATCTCCCCATTAATTGCTCTTCTAGATTTATATCAAGCTGACAGCTCAAGGGGAGTGTCTTTTCTGCTGCAGGGGGCGTGTCCATGCTCTCCCTATCACAGCTCAGGAGGCAGTTGAAAGATGAAACTGAGCATGTGCGGCCTTCTCAGTGTGCAGGACAAAGAAACAAGAAATTAAGTGGCACTATACAGATACGTTTTACTGAATAACTCAGTAGCTATACAATTTTTTTTAATTACATGCAATTACAAAAGTATTCAGATCCAGGTGCTGGTTTGAAAACTATAGAAAAATATTCTACAGTTTTCAAACCAGTACCTTGATATGAATTATTTTGTAATTTCATGGAGTTAAAATTTTTGCATAGCTACTGAGTTATTCAAAAAAATGTATCTGTATAGCACTACCTACTGTTTTTGTTTCCTTATTTCTTTGTCCTGCTCACTGCGATGGCTGCACATGCTCCGTTTCATCCTTTAACTGTCCCCTGAGCTGTGATGGGGAGAGCATGGACACGTCCCGTTAGCTGCAGCAGAAAAGACACTCCCCCTGAGCTGTCAGCTTGATATAAATGTAGAAGAGCAATGAATGAGGAGATCTCTGGATCCAGGTGACGTACAGGTCTGGCTCTAGCTTTGTTAGAAAGAGATTCTCATGTACTATATGATGTCTGATTTTAATGTTTTACATTAGTCATGGGATAACCCCTTTTAAGGCGCACTTTCTCTGTGGAGCTGCCGATTATTGGGAAGGAAGCGTTCCTTCCCGACAACTGGCTGCACGTTTAGTGATAGTGACTACCTCCACAGTATGCGATTGCCCATCCTCCTACAGCTGCATTGTGTCTGGGCAGCAGATTGCTCTTTAGACAGCCCAATCTGCTGCCCAGAAACAATAATTTAGTTGCTTGCACGAACGACTGGTTCACCCGATGAACAAGCGTTTCGCTTGTTCATCAGATGATTAGCTTAAATCTTTAGACGGTCCATAGGAAAGAAAATTGAAAGAATACTGACATAAATGCTTCATAAGAAAACAGGTTTCTTATGATTATACTACAACTTTGAGGCAGCCACAAGTCTCCAGTAAAGCATAGCCTTATCCCAGATTCATACATCCAGATTTAGGACATGTTTCCTGACCGTGGGATTACTGATCCAAACTCAAGGCATCATAGAAATCTATGATGCTGTGAGTTTGGGTCATTATACCTATTATCAGGCCAGGAACTACGCCCTGGAATCCGGATATTTAAATCCAGCCTTAGGTTGAAATGGATATAAAAGACATTTATAGCTGGTGTTTGCTTGTTTTGATTGTTGTTAGGTGTCAAACACAGTTATTAAACTTTAGAGAATCTTTCTTTTGCCCTGACATGTTTGTTGTAGTAAATACTTGTGTTTCTTAACAATCCTGAAACATCTTTTCTTACAACTTAGTGTAGCATTACTTTGTTATAACTCCTGGAATTGTATGAACACCTGTTACATGCAGTCGGTGTGGAACCACTGCACCAACTAACCGGTTTGACTTTGGGCTAGTTCTCAAGCTTTATCCTGGCAGTCCCTTGGTATTTACCCTTAAACCCCTATGCAGGGATCTGGTCTTCGCTGCAGGGGAGCCACCAGGCAGCTAGCTCTTGGAATTGTCCCAGTGTATTTGGCAGCTACCCAAAGAGGTCGGAGACATGGGTGAAAGGCCCTGAAGGGTCAGGCAGTAGTCGTAGTCAGGGAACAGGCAGAGGTCAGGGCAGGCTGCGTTTGTATGCATCCATAAAACAAGTCTGAGTTCAGAGAATGTTATAAGTATCAGTACGGAAAATAGGCTAAGCTCTGGACAGGCAGTGAATGTCATTAAACGGGCAGAGGTTGGTACATGGGCAGACAGCAGAAAACACATCTAAGCTGTTTACTAGAACTAGAGAACCTAAAGTTCAGGCACCTTCCCAAATCTTTGGCTGGTGAAGATCAGGACACGCACGCTGGCCCTCTAAGAGCCAGAGAGTGTGTGCAGGCACATGGGACGCTGGCAGCTAGGCCCGCTGCAGGTGGGCAGCAGAAGAGAAGCAGTCTGGACCACTGGCACTGCAGGGAGAGAAATGACATGGTGGGCATGGTCCGCCACTGCAACAACAATATTATTTTAAGTATGAGAATTCAAAGAAATGCTGCTCTCTAGTTAAATTTTCACCCATTTTATTTTCTTATCACTTTGCAGCTCTGGTCTCTTCACTTTTTGTGGGCAAGCAGCAGTTCATGACATATGACCACCTAGCACCTGGATCTCCTAGGAGTGCATTGCAGTAAGCTCTTCTCCTATCTTCCTCCCTTTCATAGAAAATAGTCCCTCACATACAGTCCCAGCGATTCCTCTAATAAATATCACTATAGTATGTATTGCCTCCACTGTCTCGAGAAGGATATAGCTATGTGCAAGACCACTTTACTTTGTGATCACTATGCTGGCACTAAGAGTAGGAAAACAGGGGGGAAGCAACTGAAAGCAGGAGAAGGTAGACCAGAATTGTGTTCACATGAAACAGAAGGGAGTGCTACGAGAAAGGAAAATGTACATAAAAACTTAGGGGCACAATTTAAGAAAGGCGTTTTATAAGCTCTAAAGCCGGCCTCTTCATAACTTCGGTGATCCTCCGCCATTTCTAAATGTAAGACAGTTTCCGAGCTGTCTTAGATTTAGACCTTTTTCAGGCGTAGAAAATGGTAAATGAGATAGGCCTGCCGGCCTGTCCCCTTCTGCGGGGAAAAGTCGCAGATTGTGTCACAACTAACCGTTGCGCTGCAATCTGCGCCTGAAATACGCCTAATATAGGTGTATTTCAGTATAATAAACGACCCCATAATATTTTATTGCATGTATATTACAGTAATTCTTCATTTGAAATACCTTATTCATTGTAAAGTATTCATTTTCATGGGCTAACCCCTTTAAGCGAATTAGGAATAATTTCCTGAATTTGGTTTTGTGTTTATTGAGATTCCCTTTAACTCATGTTACACCTTGTGTAAAGACCAGAAACCATTCATTGTGACAAATCCTATTTCACAGCCCTGTACTCTTCTTTCTCATTGCCTCTACTTTATTGATCATGTGATGAGCATGAAGAAAGTGACAAAATACGGTAATACATTTCTCCAACTGCTCTGTCTTTATATATTGTGTTTTTTTATTACTCTGTTGAGATCATTGGTCCATGCATCTTAGTAAAGAAACAGAACACACCTGGGGCAAATGAAAATTTTGCATGTTCATTCCCCCTCCCCCAATAGTAGTTTTATGTTCACCATGTGCAATACCCCAGCACAGGGTTATTGCAAAATATTTAATTGTTATCTGGTTAATTGAAATGTCTTAATTATCCTTACTCATTGGTATTGTATGGATAGATCAGGGTTAATAAATTCAACTGAGCCATTTAGCAGTGCTCCAGAAGGTGACCAAAATAGTCACCAATGCAGCCCAGAATTAGCAAATGAAGACAAGACTTCTTAGTTATGTCGCCTTTTGCAACTAGACCACCACAGCACTGCAGTTGAATACTGCAGCGAGCATGGGAGACAATACTTCCCTGCTCTGCCAATCACTTTCATATGCCTCAGGCTTAGTAGGCCTGAAGCCTATGAGGTAGTAAATAATGGCGCATGCGTGCATGATGATGTCACTATGTCCGGCGCAGGCCTGCGTCATGACATCATCGCGGCTGCCTGCGCTGGGACATAGAGAAGTAATGTGCTTGCTATGCCCACCTGCATCCCACCATTCCAGGCCGTAGACCAGAAGAGGTTGCGACCTGCATTGTGAATGCCGGTGAACGTGGGACACAGATGAGTATTAGTTCATGGCCTTTTTTCAATGCCCACTTAGGGGGGCATTACTGTCAGGAAGGAGAGCACTGTGGGGGGCACTAGAGGAAATATACTCAAGGGGCAATTTGGGGGACATTACTCAAGGGGGGATCAGACTATGAGGGACATTACTGGGGGCAATGTGGGGGATATTACTAAGAAGAGAGAAGGAGAGCATTGTGAGGTTTATTACTGAAGGGGCACTGTGGGGGACATTACTACTGAAGAGGCATTGCGGGGGACATTACTACTGGAGAGGCCTTGCGGGGGACATTACTACTGGAGGGGCACTGTGGGGGTCATTACTACTGGGGGGCACTGTGGGGGACATTACAACTGGTGGGGAGCAATACTACTGGGGGCAGTGTGGGGACACTATTGGCAGTCACTGTGGGGGACAGTACAACTGGCAGTCACTGGGGGGGAAATTGCTACTGGACAGGCACTGTGGGGGACATTACTACTGTGTGACATTGTGGTCAACATTACTACTTGAGGGGCGCTGTGGGAGACATTACTACTAAAGGGGCACTGTGGGGGGACATTATTACTGTGGAGCTTTGTTGGAGACATTATTACTGTGGAGCTTTGTTGGAGACATTACTACTGGAGGTGCACTGTGGAGGTCATTACTATTGAATGGGCATTGTGGGGAATATTACTATTGGAGGGGAACTGTAGGGGGACATTACTACTGGGGGGGTCACTGTGCAGGACATAACTGGCAGCATTGTTGGGGGCACTTTGGGGAATGAATGCTTGGGACAGAATAAGGGGCATTACTGGTGGGACTGTAATGGGTATGTCTGTTCTGCTAAAGATAGAACATGTCCTATACATGTCAGCAAAATGCGGACCGTGGACTCATTGACGTCAATGGTCCACAAAAATTGCGGCATACACACAGACTGCCCTCCGTATTTTGTGAGTCTGCAGTTTGCGGACTGCAAAACACTTAGCGGTCATGTGCATGAGGCCTAAAGTGGAGTTCCTGAGCTAATTCCTTTTCATAAGAAATTCCACAAACATAAATCTAGAAGACCAATGAAAGAAAAACAAACTAAATAGCTTTTGGGACTCGGGCAAGTAGTCCTTCTCCCTCTTTTAGGTACAGATACAGAATAATAGTAATGTTTTATACTTCCAGAAATTAAAATGTTATTTTTGTGATTTTACTCTGTATACTAAACCCTATTCTTGGCCATTCTCCAGCCTTAAAGTAATTAATGCAGAATGTTTTTTTTTTATTTATTATTATTCATCACTCCTCGTGAGTTGGCTAATATTCACAGTTTTCTATATATAGATGACTATTCTCAGAAACTGAAGTAAACTGGAATTTAGTATTTTATGGTTAATTGCAGTTTGAAGTAAACAGAATAACATTCATCGTGTGGCCACCTGCTATAAACGGGATGCCATATAATATCATATGATTTACTTGCTAGTATTTTCCATGCTGCTGGCACTGACTTTACAGGCTAGCTCACATTTTAACTTTTATGTTAGCGTTTTGCTTTGCAATTTTGTGAAGCAAAAGCAGAAATGAAAACTAGATAGCGGAGAAACATAGACCTTCCCAAAAGAAATCAAGGAAAAAACTGCAATTAAAATGCAATATGAACTAGCTCATATTCATTGATCCTTTAATGTTGCTGCCCCACTGACGATCTACAAGTTACATTTCATTACATTTTTTTATTACAGAGATGAATGCCCCAGTGTACATTAATTCATCTGATACCATATGGTAATCGAGTTCTCGGGTCTGTTTATTTGATACAGAGATTGTTTCTATAGTTCTGTTTTTCCTAACAGGAATGTATAATCAGAAAAAAATCTTTTGTTTAAATTATGTTTTTATGTTAACCTCTTAAGGACACATGACGTACCGGTACGTCATGATGTCCTGGTACTTAAGGACACATGACGTACCGGTACGTCATGTGTTGTTCCGATCACTGCCGCCCGGCCGGCAGTGATCGGAACCCGGTGCCTGCTCAAATCATTGAGCAGGCACCTAGGCTAAATGCGCGGGGGGGTCCCGTGACCCCCCCATGTCGGCGATCGCGGCAAACCGCAGGTCAATTCAGACCTGCGGTTTGCTGCGATTTCTGCAGTTTCTGATCCCTGCGGTCCCTGACCGCGGGGATCAGAAACTTTAGTATTCCTAAAATAGATCTGTATCCCTCCCCCTGCACCCCCCGAGTGATTTTAGCCCGGTGGGAGGTGCAGGGGGAGGGTTGCGGGCAGTGTGGGCGGTGCGGGAGGCGGGCGGTGCGGCAGGCGGGATCGCGATCCCCCGCCCGCCTCCCCTTGTATAATCGTTGGTTTCTAGTGGGGATACCAGGGTGCCAGCACATTGCTGGCACCCTGGTATAAACGGCTGACATCTGCGATGCGATGTCAGCCGTTAACCCTTCCATACAGCGGTCCGTACGGACCGCTGTATGGAAAAGGTTAACAGCGCAGGGAGCTCCCTCCCTCTCCCATCGGGGGGCTGCTGTGCCTTTGCAGCCCCCCGATGGGAGAGGGAGAGAGCCCCCAGAGAGCCCCCCTCAGCCCTGTGCTTACCCTTCCCCGTCTGCGCAGTTCTGAGCAGACGGGGAAGGTTCCCATGGCAACAGGACGCCTCTCAGGCGTCCTGCTGTCCATGATGCTGAACAGATCTGTGCTAAAAGCATAGATCTGTTCAGTGTAAGTAAAATACAGTACAGAACAATATATATTGTACTGTACTGTACTATACAGACATCAGACCCACTGGATCTTCAAGAACCAAGTGGGTCTGGGTCAAAAAAAAAGTTAAAAAAAGTGAAAAAAAAGTAAAAATCAAAAAACACATTTATCACTGATTAAAAATGAAAAAAATAAAATTCCCTACACATGTTTGGTATCGCCGCGTCCGTAACGACCTGATCTATAAAACGGTTATGTTACTTTACCCGAACGGTGAACGCCATAAAAATAAAAAATAAAAAACTAGGATGAAATTGAAATTTTGCCCACCTTACTTCCCAAAAAAGGTAATAAAAGTGATCAAAAAAGTCGCATGTACGCCAAAATAGTACCAATCAAACCGTCATCTCATCCCGCAAAAATCATACCCTACCCAAGATAATCGCCCAAAAACTGAAAAACTATGGCTCTTAGACTATGGAAACACTAAAACATGATTTTTTTTGTTTCAAAAATGAAATCATTGTGTAAAACTTACATAAATAAAAAAAAGTATACATATTAGGTATCGCCGCGTCCGTATCGACCGGCTCTATAAAAATATCACATGATCTAACCCCTCAGATGACCACCGTAAAAAAATCAAAATAAAAACGGTGTAAAAAAAGCCATTTTTTGTCATCTTACGTCACAAAAAGTGTAATAGCAAGCAATCAAAAAGTCATATGCACCCCAAAATAGATGCCAATCAAACCGTCATTTCATCCCGCAAAAAATGAGACCCTACTTAAGATAATCGCCCAAAAACTGAAAAAACTATGGCTCTTAGACTATGGAGACACTAAAACATTTTTTTTGTTTTAAAAATGAAATCATTGTGTAAAACTTACATAAATAAAAAAAATAGTATACATATTAGGTGCGTCCGTGACAACCTGCTCTATAAAATTACCACATGATCTAACCTGTCAGATGAATGTTGTCAATAACAAAAAATAAAAACGTGCCAAAAAATCTATTTCTTGTTACCTTGCCGCACAAAAAGTGTAATATAGAGCAACCAAAAATCATGTACCCTAAACTAGTACCAACAAAACTGCCACCCTATCCCGTAGTTTCTAAAATGGGGTCACTTTTTTGGAGTTTCTACTCTAGGGGTGCATCAGAGGGGCTTCAAATGGGACATGGTGTAAAAAAAAACTGTCCAGCAAAATCTGCCTTCCAAAAACCGTATGGCGTTCCTTTCCTTCTGCGCCCTGCCGTGTGCCCGTACAGCAGTTTACGACCACATATGGGGTGTTTCTGTAAACTACAGAATCAGGGCCATAAATAATGAGTTTTGTTTGGCTGTTAACCCTTGCTTTGTAACTGGAAAAAAAATATTAAAATGGAAAATCTGCCAAAAAAGTGAAATTTTGAAATTGTATCTCTATTTTCCATTAAATCTTGTGCAACACCTAAAGGGTTAACAAAGTTTGTAAAATCAGTTTTGAATACCTTGAGGGGTGTAGTTTCTTAGATGGGGTCACTTTTATGGAGTTTCTACTCCAGGGGTGCATCAGGGGGGCTTCAAATGGGACATGGTGCCAAAAAAAACAGTCCAGCAAAATCAGCCCTCCAAAAACCAAACGGCGCACCTTTCACTCTACGCCCCGCTGTGTGCCCGTACAGTAGTTTACGGCCACATATGGGGTGTTTCTGTAAACAGCAGAGTCAGGGCAATAAAGATACAGTCTTGTTTGGCTGTTAACCCTTGCTTTGTTAGTGGAAAAAATGGGTTAAAATGGAAAATTAGGCAAAAAAATGAATTCTCAAATTTCATCGCCATTTGCCAATAACTCCTGTGCAACACCTAAAGGGTTAACGATGTATGTAAAATCAGTTTTGAATAGCTTGAGGGGTGTAGTTTCTTAGATGGGGTCACTTTTAGGGAGTTTCTCCTCTAGGGGTGCATCAGGGGGCTTCAAATGGGACATGGTGTAAATAAACCAGTCCATAAAAATCAGCCCTCCAAAAACCATACGGCGCACCTTTCACTCTACGCCCCGCTGTGTGGCCGTACAGTAGTTTACGGCCACATATTGGGTGTTTCTGTAAACGGCAGAGTCAGGGCAATAAAGATACAGTCTTGTTTGGCTGTTAACCCTTGATTTGTTAGTGGAAAAAATGGGTTAAAATGAAAAATTAGACAAAAAAATGAAATTCTCAAATTTCCTCCCCATTTGCCAATAACTCTTGTGCAACACCTAAAGGGTTAACAACGTAACCCATTTCTTAGATGGGGTCATTTTTGGGTGGTTTCTATAATGTAAGCCTCGCAAAGTGACTTGAGACCTGAACTGGTCCCTAAAAATTGAGTTTTTGTACATTTCTGAAAAATTTAAAGATTTGCTTCTAAACTTCTAAGGGCCATAAATAATCAGGGCCATAAATAATGAGTTTTGTTTGGCTGTTAACCCTTGCTTTGTAACTGGAAAAAAAATATTAAAATGGAAAATCTGCCAAAAAAGTGAAATTTTGAAATTGTATCTCTATTTTCCATTAAATCTTGTGCAACACCTAAAGGGTTAACAAAGTTTGTAAAATCAGTTTTGAATACCTTGAGGGGTGTAGTTTCTTAGATGGGGTCACTTTTATGGAGTTTCTACTCCAGGGGTGCATCAGGGGGGCTTCAAATGGGACATGGTGCCAAAAAAACAGTCCAGCAAAATCAGCCCTCCAAAACCAAACGGCGCACCTTTCACTCTACGCCCCGCTGTGTGCCCGTACAGTAGTTTACGGCCACATATGGGGTGTTTCTGTAAACAGCAGAGTCAGGGCAATAAAGATACAGTCTTGTTTGGCTGTTAACCCTTGCTTTGTTAGTGGAAAAAATGGGTTAAAATGGAAAATTAGGCAAAAAAATGAAATTCTCAAATTTCATCGCCATTTGCCAATAACTCCTGTGCAACACCTAAAGGGTTAACGATGTATGTAAAATCAGTTTTGAATATCTTGAGGGGTGTAGTTTCTTAGATGGGGTCACTTTTAGGGAGTTTCTCCTCTAGGGGTGCATCAGGGGGCTTCAAATGGGACATGGTGTAAATAAACCAGTCCATAAAAATCAGCCCTCCAAAAACCATACGGCGCACCTTTCACTCTACGCCCCGCTGTGTGGCCGTACAGTAGTTTACGGCCACATATTGGGTGTTTCTGTAAACGGCAGAGTCAGGGCAATAAAGATACAGTCTTGTTTGGCTGTTAACCCTTGATTTGTTAGTGGAAAAAATGGGTTAAAATGAAAAATTAGACAAAAAAATGAAATTCTCAAATTTCCTCCCCATTTGCCAATAACTCTTGTGCAACACCTAAAGGGTTAACAACGTATGCAAAATCAGTTTTGAATACCTTGAGGGGTGTAGTTTCTTAGATGGGGTCATTTTTGGGTGGTTTCTATAATGTAAGCCTCGCAAAGTGACTTGAGACCTGAACTGGTCCCTAAAAATTGAGTTTTTGTACATTTCTGAAAAATTTAAAGATTTGCTTCTAAACTTCTAAGCCTTATAACATCCCCAAAAAATAAAATATCATTCCCAAATCAATTCTAACAAGAAGTAGACATATGGGGAATGTAAAGTCATCACAATTTTTTGGGGTATTACTATGTATTACAGAAGTAGAGAAACTGAAACTTTGAAATTTGCAAATTTTTCCAAATTTTTTGTTAAATTAGGTATTTTTTGGTGCAAAAAAAATAATTTTTTTGACTTCATTTTACCAGTGTCATGAAGTACAATATGTGACGAAAAAACAATCTCAGAACGGCCTGGATAAGTCAAAGCGTTTTAAAGTTATCAGCACTTAAAGGGACTCTGGTCAGATTTTCAAAAAATGGCCTGGTCCTAAGGTGTAAAAAGGCTGTGTCCTTAAGGGGTTAAACAGATTTTTTGGTGATTTTTGGTTTAATTTTCCATGTCCCTAGGTATGTTAAAAAAAATATCTAAGACTGTGCAGTTTTACACTGGCCACCAGGACTGATAATATTGTCATGGTGCCGTCTAGGAGGCGGGCACGTCCGAAGTGCGCGCGCATCATCAGCGCGTCCAGCGTCGCCCGTGCTCCTGATAATACTATGCGCGTCCCTCTCGCATCTATGCGCATTCATTCAAATGGTTTTAGGGCTGAGCACCGAGCTGATTACTCGGCGCTCGGCTGTGTAGTATGTGTGGAGTCATGTGACGCGGGCCACGTCTCATGACCCCACTGGCTCCCTATTTAAACAGGCAGTCTGCTGGCCACAGATTGCCTGTTATTTAGGTTCCACCTGCGATTTTGTCTTTCCTGGCGTACTTACCTCCTGCTGAATTCCTGACGATCCTCTGCCTGCTCCTTGTGTACTTTGCTGCTCTCCTGGTATTCTGACCCCGGCTTCCTCCTGACGATCCTCTGCTGACTCCTTTGGAACTTCACGACTCTCCTGTTTTTTTTTGACCCCGGCTTCTCCTGACTATTCTCTGCTTGCTTCATTTGTACTTCGTAGCTTTCCTGGTATTGACTTTGTCCGTTCACGTTCTGTTGTTTGTCTGTCTGTTGTCCCTGCACTTATTCCAAGCTAGGGATTGCCGTCCAGTTGTCCCCTGTCATTAGGACTTGCGACGCAAGTAGGCAGGGCCAGGGGTGAGGGTGGAGCGCAGTGGTCACTTCCCTCCCCCCTGTGTGTGTGTGTACGCGACTGTTACAGAATAACAGACCTACTGAAACCACTGTACCATGAATCCTCTAGTGACCCTGACTGAGCATGTGTCAATCCTGACGCAGATGGTGCAGGAGCTAGGGGAGAAGATTCATTCCCTAGAAATAGGACAAGACGCCGCTGCTCCTCAGGCCTCTGGTCCGAACTTGAGCCCTCATATGGAGCCACCGATCAAGCTTCCAGAGCGCTTCTCTGAAGATCGGAGGAAGTTTCACTCCTTTAAGGAGAGCTGTAAACTGTATTTTAGTTTACGCCCCTTGTCTTCCGGGTCGGAAAGCCAACGGGTGGGCATTGTTATTTCCCGCTTACAGGGGGATACCCAGGTGTGGGCCTTTTCTTTACCCCCTAATGCTAGTTGTTTAACCACGGTAGAGTTTTTTTTTCAGGCTCTGGGTACCCTGTATGATGAACCAGACAGGGCCCTGGTAGCCGAAACCGCGCTGAAAGCATTGGTTCAAGGCAACCTCTCTGCGGAGGAGTATTGCACCCAATTTAGAAGGTGTTGTGTTCCCTCAATTCAGGTCAGGCCTATCTGTCAATTCAGGTCAGGCCTATCTGATAATCTAAAAGACCTACTAGTGAGTTCTCAGCTCCCTGAGACTCTTGAGGAGACTATGACCCTAGCAGTCCGACTCGACCGACGTGTGAGAAAAAGACGACAGGAACGACAGTTCTCTTCTCAGGTACTGGTCCAGTCTGAGGTTTGTACCAGGAGTGGTGTTGATCCCCTCTGGTCATGCCAATTTGCATAGGTTCTTCAGAGGAGACCAGCGCCGCAGACGTGGGATCTGTTTCTACTGCGGAGATCCTGACCATTGGATCAATCAGTGTCCAAAGAGGATCCTTTCTGATAAGGCTTCCAAGACAAGACCACCAAGGGACCAGGTACTCCCTTTTAGAGTAAGCTTTTAGTTCCTATAACCATTTCTCTGGGTTCTAATAAGTGGTCGGGTCACGCCTTTATAGATTCGGGCTCAGTGGCCAGCTTTATTGAGCAGGGGTATGCTACTAGACAGGGTATTCCAATTTTTGTTTTACCTACGCCCATCCATATCATGGCCATCGACTCCACTCCCCTGGTGGGGTGTACTGTGAGGTCATGTACCTCAGAGTTTCCATTGCTGTGGGAGTGTGCCACTTAGAGAAATGTTCCCTGTTAGTCCTGGAGAACTTACCAGTCGAGGTGGTATTGGGGATGCCGTGGCTCCAATTACACAATCCTACGATTGATTGGACCAGAGGGGAACTGGTGAGTTGGGGATCTGAGTGCGGCTCGTGTTTGTCAAGAATACGGGTTGGGTTCTCTGTGGAGTCTGAGGTATTACCCGCAGTCATAACGGAGTATGCTGATGTGTTCTCGTCGTCCTCCCCGGAGGCTCTTCATCCCCATAGACCTTATGATTGCGCCATAGTCCTAGAGAAGGGGGCAAGGTTTCCTAAGGGGCGTATTTACAATCTTTCCAAACCTGAACGTGAGGCCATGGAAGATTACATTAAGGAGAGTCTCATTAAGGGGCACATTAGACCCTCGGTTTCTCCTATGGGGCGGGGTTTTTCTTTGTTAAGGCTACTTTCACACTGGAGTTTCCGGGTCCGCTTGTGAGATCCGTTTCAGGGCTCTCACAAGCGGCCCAAAATGGATCAGTTTAGCCCCAATGCATTCTGAATGGATAAGGATCCGTTCAGAATGTATCAGTTTGCCTCCGTTCAGCCTCCATTCCGCTCTGGAGGCGGACACCAAACGGATCCGTCCTGACTTACAAGGTAAATCAATGGGGACGGATCCGTTTTCACTGACACAATATGGTGCAATTGAAAACGGATCCTCCTCACATTGACTTTCAGTGTAAGTCAAAACGGATCCGTTTGCATTATCATGAACAAAAAAATAAATATAAAAATTTGCGGACAAGAATAGGCAGTTCTACGGGGGTGCTGGATCCACAATAGACTACGGGCGTGTGAATGGACTCTTATTCCCTTTCTGTTCTCCCGGTTCCATTCTGTGCATATTGGATTGCTATTTGTTTTGACCTTGACTTGCCATTGACCACTCTCTGCCTCGTTATTTGGTACTGTGACTCCCTTCTGGTTCTGACTTTGGTTTGGCTATTCTTACTACCCTTTGTCTTCAGATTTGGTACTGTATTGTCCACCCGGTTTCAATCCATTCCTGTACAATCAAGTTTTTTTGTTTTCTCATCTGTGTGTGTGTGTGTTTGTCTTGTACTTAGCAGTACAGGGAACGTCGACCAGTTGCAGACTTGAGGATTGGGGCTTGCACTGCAAGTAGGTAGGGATAGCAGGCTGGGTTCCAGTCAGGGCTCACTGTCTATCAGTTTTTCCCTGCCTATTATGCTGGCACTTCCTGGTTTGTTCAGGTAACTTTTCAATAGTCATTGCATTATCATCACAAGAAGAATTACAATGACAGTATGTATAACGCAGGATCCAATTTTCACAATAGATGATATCACAGCTTATCTTCTCCCTTCTGACTTTCGCACAGGTCACAGATTCCTAGAAAACTATCCCATAGAAATCATTGCATCTCCTCCTGTCTATTGTATCCATGCCCAATTTAACTGCTCTAAAAGAACATAAAGTCTTGATATTTTATTTTAGAATTCCAAAAGAAAAAGAGAGACATGGATCCCATATTCTCGTGCTATGCATTGATCTGTTGCTTCTCAGCACAATTCACATTACTTCCCATCATAATTAATTGTGTACAATGCTGCCATAATCTATATACGAGGCCGTTTGTGTACAGTTTGATCAAAATGCATAAATCCACTCACCACATCAAGGTTGCTTCTTTCAAGTAGCTAAGTACTCTAACTCAGTGGAGCACTACACGGTGACCACCACCGCCCCTAACACAACACTCACAGGTGGCGTGACCCAGCAGTCCTACAGCACCCCTGCTTTCAAACTAAAGCTGGCCATACACATTAGTCTTTTATTGACCGTAACCCACCGAGAACAGCAGGTTCTGTGGACACTCTAATGTGTGTGGGGAGCTCCTGACTTCCCCCAACAGATGATGTCCATGGAGACAAGGATCGAGTGAAATTAATATTTTCACCTGATCTTTTTGTTCTCCTGGGAGATACGACCCTGCCAGAAGAAGCTTTCTCTGCTCTTAATATAATACACATGTCAGGAGAGATAGCTGTTGGTTGAGCGATTGTTTTCCACGCCATAAAAGTGAAGTTGATTTATGATAAATCAGACTCAGAATCTTTTTGGCCCTAAGTGTTTTGCATGCCTAAACACTTGTAATTTTTTTTCCAGCTTCCCACTACATCATATGCAATATTAAAAGGTGTCATTAGAAAGTGAAACTTGTCCCTAAAAAAAAAAGCCCTCATATGGCTATGTGAATAAAAAAAAAAAAAAAGTGATGGCCCTGGGAAGGCAGGGAGTGAAAAACAAAAGCGCTAAAAAGGAAAATCGCTGTGTCAGGAAGGGGTAAAAGGTACAACAACAGCCACAGCACTCCCATTGTTCAAGTAGGCGGACTAGCCACTCCAACAGGGTCAATGGTAATGTCACAGGTTAAGGGAAAGGGAAAACACCAAATACACACCACAACGAATAGACAACAATCTAGGCCTCAAAAGCTAAGGAAGAGGGATGGTGACCTCCTAGTAATCCCTAGGCCTTTTCCTAACTCCTGCCAGTGTGAGCAGATCCTGATGTTGGAAATACTCATACATCGGATACCTAAAGCCCAGCTAAAACTGACGAGCCCTAGGATAGGTAGCAGGGGATGAGACAGCTGGTTCCTTCCAGAATGAAGGAACCTGCGTCTCCCTGAGGCCTAGAAACAACACACACCAGATAATAAGAAACAGCGAAGGCAACAAGTACTTAGCTTAGAGACGTATGGAGAAGTAGGAGATCCAAGACAAACCAGCACTAGCAACTCCAAGCAGAAACTATCATGGTCAGCAGTGTTAGGCGGATCTAAATAGAGCCTCATCACTGATAACGAGCGGCACCTGAGGAGAGGTGAGATCCTGCCAAACAACAACATACATAGAGGAAAACAGAGAGACCTGTCAGATAGCCTCACGTGCAGCAACTCTATCCGATCTTCTCACCTCTCTCACAGGAGGGACCGTGACAGGTAAAGCATAGCAGCCGTGCTTTATGCAAAGTTTTCTTGTCACAGAAAAGTTATCAGATAAATAACTCATCTTAGTTTGTTCTAGTGTGTAATAATCACATCAGAAACGCGAAATTCACATGAAACAACAGCGGCAATAAGAATGTAACAAACACTCATGATTTCCATACATCAACTACCCTTTTTCTAAACCTACCCAATGCACATAGTTTATCAAATTTATTTAGTTTATTGTGGTGTCCTTGCAATAGTCTGACACGTCTCCTCTGACAGACAGCTGCAGGGAAGCTGGTAATTTCTTTGGTGCAGACACTCCGCTTTATTGGCTCATTAAACATCACTAGAAAGAAACTCATACAGCCTGGTAAGTGTTTCCATATATACCCAGCATGAAAGTCTCCTACAATGTTCAAAAGACGACATTCAAAGCGGATCACAGCAGGTTCCCAAACAGACTTAAAAATGTAGCAAAGTCTAATGTCTTCCTACTTTTACATCTCAATTTAAATCTCTTTATTGCCACAACAGCAATTTATGCCCAATGTAATAACAGAAACTTTTTGTATTTTGGTACATTGTTTTGAAACACCAAAGCAAAGGTATACCAGTTTGTCTATATATACTTTATCATAACTATAGGCTTGCTGGAGCAAACATGCCCCTTTTATTTTAGCAGAACTATAACTGCTAGGTGCAATCGGATTAAATGTACTATACTTGCTTAATTTTTTAAGATTAAACTAGTACTTGCCTCACGTAGTTCAGGTGCCATAGTTATCCTGCAGACCTCCCATTCCTTTTGGTGCTTTGTCTTCTTTCAGCTGATTGAGAAAGATCCTATTGTTCCAGGAACGTCTTCCTCTGACCAGCAAGACTTTACCGAAGGCTGTAGCCACACGAAATTCCGCCAACACTCACATTTGCGATGACTGTTAAAACTGAAAAGCAAAACGTACCACAAGTATCCTAGGAGAACTTAAGAAGGTTCGCTGTAAAAATCAACATTTGCACTGGGCCTCAGATGTGGTACCTGTCTGAACTGCAAGGCCTAGGCTGACAATATAATATTACACTACCTTGTGTTCCTACGTTATCTGTCCAAGATTCTCAACCTATCTAAGTTCAATGTATAGTCAACAAATACTTCACTACTGTATATCCCAACTGCAAAAATATAAATTTAACAGTTGGGCCTGGCTCGCCATTGAAAAAGGACAGAAATTATTATTATTATCAATAATTGTTATCAACAGCAATCTCAAGTTACTAGTATAAAAAGGACAGAATATTACTAATTATCATATGACAACGTTCAATATTCCCCTTTTCCCCCTAGCTCGTAGGATTGTTCTCTGTTTATGCCACAGCCATAGTATGTTGCCTTGGTATCACCAGGAATAACACACAACTCTTGCAGATATAACATAAAAGACACCTTTACTTAAAGGGGTTCTGCAGTTTGTTTAAACTGATGATCTATCCTCTTGATAGATTATCAGCATCTGATCGGCGGGGGTCCGACACCCGAGATCCCCGCCGATCAGCTGTTTGAGAAGGCAGCGGCGCTGGCAGTAACGCCGCGGCCTTCTCACTGTTTACCGCAGGCCCAGTGACGTCACGACTAGTATCAACTGGCCTGGGCGTGGCTAAGCTCCATTCAAATGAACAGACCTTAGCCGCGCCCAGGCCAGTTGATACAAGTCGTGACATCACTAGGCCGGCGGTAAACAGTGAGAAGGCCGCGGCGCTCCTGGAGCGCCGCTACCTTCTCAAACAGCTGATCGGCGGGGGTCCCGGGTGTCTGACCCCTGACGATCAAATGCTGATGATCTATCCAGAGGGCGCACGCGCGGTGTCCATGCGCGCGTCCATGAGTCAACGCTCACTGTAATTTTACCTTACCCATGCCCTGGTACCGCGCTTGCGCGGAGGGACCGTACCGTGGTACTGCGCTTGCGCGGAGGCGCACACGGAAGTCACATGGGGTAAGGGAGACTGACGAGTTAAGGTTTTCTGACAGAACACCGGTCAAAAGGCATGGAGGCGTGATTAAGTGGAGAAGGCCAGCATTAGGAAGGAATGGGGGCGTCACTGAAGCAGTGCTCGGACGGCATAAGCCCGCCTCTGAGTGCTCGAGTACCTCATTTGCATATTTTTAAAAGTTTATTTTTCTTCAACACCGGACCACCGACATGAGAAACAAAGGTATGGCTTTTGTCAGCGTCATCCGCCCTACCAGGCTATATGCCTGGTAGGGTAGGCTTGATCTAGGTGACAGAGCCTCTTTAATTGCTTTCAGGATCTCTTCTTTCTGTCAGAAAATGGAAACATTCCTAAATTCCTCCCCTACTTTTTTTCCTCATATGCTAGTCAATTAGTTTCTTTCATTGCTTGAGCATCATTGATAATCTCGTTAGTGTATTCCTGGTATTCTGTGTCTTCCACTGCACAGCTCATTTGTCTTGCTTCTAGTTGTGTGAATTGGTTTGTCACCTAGATCTGATAACCGTTGACTTTGGGGTCTGGTTGCACACCCTGGTTGTTGAGTCCAGTGTGTCTTCTGGCATCTGTTCTCATCTTCTACAGCAGATATTACCCAGACTCTTACAACCTGACAGTAGAGACACAAGTAGCAGACTTTGTCTGCTTCAGGTGCGGTTTTTACTATGCCATCCAAGGTCATAAATGTCTTCCGCAATATTAATTTCCAAAGGCAACAATTGGCAGGTCATTCTGGAGAAACATTGTGACACCAGGAGACAAAATGTAATAACATCCATCAACAATAATAAAAAAATCATCTCTTTGTTGTATCTGACTACGTGCTTGTCGATATGAACACCCGTTATTATTTCCAAGTCTGTAAATCCTCGGTTATATGCCAAGTATTATTTTTCAGATCTGTGATGTTTATTCAGAAACTGTAAACATATCTCTGCACTGCATGGAAGTTGGCATGCAAATCCCTAAATACGATTAAAGATAAAGGCTTGCATTACCTGTTGTCATCTCGTGTACTTAAATCATTGGGCTGGAAGAATAAAGTTCCATGACTCCTACCATCATAATAACTTAATACATTTTTTTTTTTCAAAACGAATTTTTATTTTGTTTGCAAGGAAGCGTGCGTGACTTGAAGTGACACTGAGTCGTGTGCATCTGCTGCTTATTTGCACTGAGCATTAATCTTCTGAGCAGATGGCAACTCTGATCACTTATAGGCTTAAAAAAAAAATCCCAAAAAGTTAAATCTGTTTTAAAGTGGCTCAAACAGGAAAGAAAAAAACACCTGCTAACTTGTCGACTGTTCTCAGGCCTATAATTATTTCTCTCTGTTAATGTCACATTAATGCAGATTACAGGGGATTAGGTGAACAGAAATCCTGTTACTTTATAAAGTACCTGGTTCAACTTCAGAGAATGCTGAAGACAATGTACAGGTCAAAAATATTTTGTAATACATTAATTTAATCCACGCTTTGCAAACCTTGTAGAGTTATTTACATCAAGATTTAATCACACCCCAGACCAGCCCCTAAAATTAATTCAGACTTACAAATCAGACCAAAAAAAAATGCAAATGTATACTTAACATTATTGGGCCTCTGTACTTCTGAGTGCGTCCACACACATTGTCGCATCAGGACTTTCTTGTGTTCTGGGACCCATCAGCAGTGATGCATTGGAGGAGACACGGCCCAACTCCATTGTATCAATAGTGGCAAGTGTGCCCCCAGTAGGGCTCTGATTCTGATTTCCCCTATGCCACACACATTAAAGTACATGTTTGTATACATACATGTTTGTATGTATGCACCCGAGTGTAGCCAGGAGGTTATTCTGTGACAGATAGTGACCTACAGGCCGCAAGGACCGACGCCATGCTATCCAAAGCATGTGGCTAGAACAACCCCTGCGAGAAGTTCCTCAGTTGGGTGGATAGGCTGTGGCAGGGTGTTGCCTCCCATAGACTCACAGTGGTGCACACACTATATGGGTGAAAGCTGGCAGCTATCATGAGTGCAGTTTGACACTCTGGGAGACTAAAAGTGTTGCTCACAATCCTGTGGGCCCCAGTAGCAGACCACTATAGAAATAAATTTGTTCTCCTTTAACTATCAAGTACAACATTCTACCAAGAATGAAGCATTTTGTGCCACTTATGTGAACTGTAACTGTCAAGCTTGCCGTGTCTCTTTGAGTAGACAAATAAATTGGGGGAGTGGTTCTAATATTTGCTTTTTCTCATAAGCCAAATACTAACACCCCCCCCACACACACACACACATACACACACACACACACACACACACACGCACATAAAGACAAGAGATAAAGCATTTTAAAGGCACATGGCAGTTAGCCATGGTTATTTTTGAAAATCAGTTTTTCTGCCGCAAAAAAAATAAGATAAAAGCCTTTTTGCCTATTTGACTGCATGAAGCAGTCAACTACATGGAAGTACAATGCATTTTGATCATCAGAGCAACCTAACTAAGGTGCTACAAAGGCTAAAGTCAGAACAGTTAAATTATGGTAATCTAATTTCACTGAGCAGTTTTAACATTTGAGCATATTTAATGTACAGAAATGACAGTCTTTGTCATGAATCATATGGAAGCATGAACATGACTTGTACTATAATTTGTAACAATTTGGAATGTAATCGCAACCAATCTAAATTTACAGTCTGAAAATACATCAATGCTGACATGTCATCTCTTAACCCCTTAAGGACTCAGCCCTATTTCACCTTAAGGACCAGGCCATTTTTTGCAAATCTGACCAGTGTCACCTTAAGTGCTGATAACTTTAAAACGCTTTGGATCATTTTGGAAATGATATTTTATTTTTTGGGGATGTTACAAGGCTTAGAAGTTTAGAAGCAAATCTTTACATTTTTCAGAAATTTTCAAAAACCCAATTTTTAGGGACCAGTTCAGGTCTGAAGTCACTTTGCGAGGCTTACATAATAGAAACCACCCAAAAATGACCCCATTCTAAAAACTACACCCCTCAAGGTATTCAAAACTGATTTTACAAACTTTGTTAACCCTTTAGGTGTTCCACAAGAATTAATGGAAAATAGAGATACAATTTCAAAATTTCACTTTTTTTGGCAGATTTTCCATTTTAATAATTTTTTTTCCAGTTACAAAGCAAGGGTTAACAGCCAAACAAAACTCAATATTTATGGCCCTGATTCTGTAGTTTACAGAAACACCCCATATGTGGTCGTAAACAGCTGTACGGGTACACGGCAGGGCGCAGAAGGAAAGGAATGCCGTACGGTTTTTGGAAGGCAGATTTTGCTGGACTGTTTTTTTTGACACCATGTCCCATTTGAAGCCCCCCTGATGCACCCCTAGAGTAGAAACTCCAAAAAAGTGGCCCCATTTTAAAAACTATGGGATAGGGTGGCAGTATTGTTGGTACTAGTTTAGGGTACATATGATTTAGGTTGCTCTATATTACACTTTTTGTGAGGCAAGATAACAAGAAATAGCTGTTTTGGCACCGTTTTAATTTTTTGTTATTTACAACATTCATCTGACAGGTTAGATCATGTGATATTTTTATAGACTAGGTTGTCACGGATGCGGCGATACCTAATATGTATACTTTTTTATTTATTTATTTAAGTTTTACACAATGATTTCATTTTTGAAGCAAAAAAAATCATGTTTTAGTGTTTCCATAATCTGAGAGCCATAATTTTTTCAGTTTTTGGGCGATTACCTTGGGTAGGGTATGATTTTTGCGGGATGAGATGACTGTATTATTGGCACTATTTTGGGGTGCGTGTGACATTTTGATCGCTTGCTATTACACTTTTTGTGATGTAAGATGACAAAAAATGTTTTATTTAGTACAGTTTTTATTAAAAAAAATTTACGGTGTTCATCTGAGGGGTTAGGTCATGTGATATTTTTATAGAGCCGGTCGATACGGACGTGGCGATACCATATATGTATACTTTTTTTTTTATTTATGTAAGTTTTACACAATAACAGCTTTTTTCAAACAAAGAAAATTATGTTTTAGTGTCTCCATATTCTGAGCCATAGTTTTTTTTATTTTTTGGGCGATTGTGTCAGGTAGGGGCTCATTTTTTGCGGGGTGAGGTGACGGTTAGATTGTTACTATTTTGGTGGGCAAACGCCTTTTTGATCGCTTGCTGTTGTACTTTTTGTGATGTAAGGTGACAAAAAATTGTTTATTTAGCACAGTTTTTATTTTTTATTTTTTACGGTGTTCATCTGAAGGGTTAGGTCATATGATATGTTTATAGAGCCGGTCGATACGGACGCGGCGATAACTAATATGTATACTTCCCCCCCCCCCCCCCCCCTATTTTCTACCAATTTTTTTTTAACTTTATTTGGGGATAATGATGTTGTTTTTTTTTTTACTTGAAACTTTTTTTTTTGGGGGGGGAAACTTTATTTTTTTAAACTTTTTTTTTTTACTTTATTTTTTGTCCCACTTTGGGACTTGAACTTTTGGGGGTATATTCCTTTACAATGCATTCCAATACTTCTGTATTGGAATGCATTGGCTGTATGAGTAATATTGTGTGTATTACTCATACAGCTTCCGGGGCCTGTGAGATCCAGGGGGCTAGATCTCACAGGCTCTTCACCGGAAGGCAGCGCACATGCCTCAGGAAGGCATCGCGCTGCCTTCCATGCCATCGGGTCCCCCCCACAGCCCCATGGGGACCCGATGGCACCGCCGCCTCACCAGGTAAAAGCCGCAAACCGCAGGTCTGAATTGACCTGCGGTTTGCGGCGATCGCCGACACGGGGGGGTCACGGGACCCCCCGCGCATTTAGCCGAGGTGCCTGCTCAATGATTTGAGCAGGCACCTTGGTGATCGGAACAACACATGACGTACCGGTACGTCATGTGTCCTTAAGGACTTGGGAAACAAGGGGTTAAGTAACAAAGTGAACTACAAAAGGCTGCCACTTCCTGCAAGCTTGCAATGTAAAGAAAAATTATAATATTTAGGTTACGGCTACACGACGACAGCTCTTGCGGCCAGGATCACAGGGGCATCGCAGTGTAGTGGTGATACCTGAATCTCAAAAAAATTCAACTCTGCTTGATTTTTCTGCGATTCAGGAATTGCTGTTACGGCACATGCGTGACTACCACTGTGACCCTATTTATTTCTATAGGATCACTGCTAAACTGTGATGCCCCTGTCATCCTGTCCGTGACCAGAGTCACCATGTAGCCGTACACTTATATAGAAGGGTTAGGGCCCTTCCCCCTAAAGAGCATTTTAATTAAACAATGCCTTTCTTCTACATTTGGTGTGTTCTGCTGTGCAAGACATTTTTTTTAAGTGTTTTTGCATGGCAAGACCACTTATTGTTATCTCACATATATATTCTTATTATAGCCAAATTTACCACCCTAACTCCTCCCACAGTTTTTACACTACATAGTAATATACCGAACTGTGCGGATTGTTCCCGATTGGTGTGCTATTACTTTGTGGAACAATTCGCCGAATGTTTCATGAAATATCTGCTTTTTTGTGGCGAAATTGGTCCCATAGGAATGAATGGCGGAAAGTTCAAAACTAGAGTGGGAGCTGACAAAAGCTAGAGTGTGAGCTGAAAAATCTGGACATGATTTCTAAACTGCCACCACTCTCTCATTTTCAAGCCCACCTACACAAATCTTATATCAAAACGTTCAGCTATCCCTACTGCCACTAAAAATGTCCACGGCTAAGACATAGTCCTGATAGTTTTCACAATATGACCATTTGTTTGCAACTCTCGCCGCCCATTGACATTCATTGAAACTCCACTCTAGCCACCTCAAATTTGAAGGTCAATTTCTAAACTGCGACTGTGCCTTCATTTTTAATATTTCAGAGACATACTATGCATCAATGTAGGTCTGGGTCTTGTGATTCTCACAATATAAAGCTCTTCGCTGTAGCAGTGAAGTGCCCTTTTTTTTACTGCTGGGACTGGGGTGTGCTTTCCATTGCTGTATCTGTACAGAAGTCTGAGGGGCTCTTGTCTCTATAGGAACACAGGTGGGTGGGGATGTCATGTAACTACTCCTCTGAAGATGCTTGCTGCAATGCATGCTGGGATATTTACTTTCACTTTACAGCTGGTCCGCCCACACAGCCTGTCTGAGGAAGCTCCTCAGGGGAACATGTCATTGTGAACAGATTAGAAAAATTACATATAGCCAGCACATGTAGCATGGTATAAATACTTCATAGTTTGGGCTATTGTCCGGGGCACTTTGGATTTTTGATACTTAGGGTGGCCAACCTCTTTAAAAGTTTGGAAATAAGTTTTATACAGTAGAGAGTATTTGAGGTGTTTAAACTAGCTACATTTACGAAAAGAAATTAGAGCTGTGTGAATATCATCCTGCCATCTAATGGAAAGAGATCTAAAGCTGCAAAGATAAGCTGGACTAAACTGGACCTTTCATACCCACGCTTTCGGGATCCGTAGCCCCACAGCAGCATAGTGGAAATGGAGTTTTGTGACATTCGGGATCCGTAGCCCCCACAGAAGCATAGTGGAAATGGAGGTTTGTGACATTCGGGATCCGTAGCCCCACAGCAGCATAGTGGAAATGGAGGTTTGTGACAGTGAATGTGCCCAGGAGGTACAAAGTGATGTGGTGTCACACACTTAGAGCCTGCATAAACGGGGCATCAGCGTTGCCAGGAAACACTGGTTGTGAACACTGATTATCATCAAACAGATAGCCCACCTTCACCTCCATTCTACGTCAAGATGCTGAGACCCCCCAAATGCATGTGGTCATACCTTCATCTGCTAGGCTTGATAGTGCTGCTAATGTTTTTATAAATGTATGTTTTAATGTAACTGTAAAGCACTTTGGGCAACAACATTGCAATTAAATGTGCTATATAAATAAATAAAAGTTGAAATGCATTTCTCACTCTATTAAGCATGCCATGTGCACTTTTTAAATTTGATCAATCAATTGGTTAGTGTAATGTTTACTATCTTTACTCACTCCAAACACTGCACACAGTTACTCTGCCCATTCCATAAAGTTACTCTGCCCAGTCCAGCCTTTCCACAGTTACTCCAGCCACTCCAACCACACAACAGTTACTCAAGCCACTCCACCCAGTTACTCCGCCCACTCCAGTTGTAGACTACTGGTGGAGGTAAGAACACTTCACACAATTTCCCCATAAATTGTAGCTTTTCTAGTTATAAATAAAATGCACAATATATCCAGTCCGTTAATTGTGATGGTTTGTCGCTGCGTGTCTCAGACGTGATGTAGGTTCAGTTCACAAGGAGTAAAATGCAAAATATATGTGGCTGCGCGTTTTCTTCAGCACAACTTATCACAGGTATTATCACTCTCCCTCTCCCACAGTGGAATCGAGTCTCACAGACGTCTTCTATTTTAAAACATCCTATGAAACATCAGAAAAGGTGCACTGATGGTGAAGCACCGTTTATACAATCCCCGCTGTAAGGAGGCAATGTGAAGTTGAGGTTAAAGGGCCTGTGGGGAGGATTTTGGATGTACGCCCCTGACAAAGCTAAAGGAGCGATACCCGTGTCGGGCTGTGAGAGGATGCAGCAGTTTTATATATTTTATGCCTGTTTTATAGGACTTTTGTGAGTATAATAAATCTATTTATATCTACTGTAGTCTGTGACTTACGGTACTTCACTATGGGGAGTAATTTCTGATATCCGTAGGATTACGATAACATCGAAGACAGGAACAGAAAAATGAAGTAGATCTATATTCACCTGATGTGCCTACATTCCGTCTGTGCTTGTGAGTATACTTGCAAAGTTACAGTGGGGATTGTATAAACGATGCTTCACCATCAGTGCACCTTTTCTGATGTTTCATAGGATGTTTTAAAATAGAAGACGTCTGTGAGACTCGATTCCATTGTGGGAGAGGGAGAGTGATAATACCTGTGATAAGTTGTGCTGAAGAAAGCGCGCGGCCTCATATATATTGCATTTTTCTTATTATATATGTACTTCTTTAATACAGTTAATTTAAGCGTACCATTTTTGTGGAGCTTCCATTCTAGAGTACATGGTATCTACGGTATATCACAGAGAGAAAGAGTTGCCTGGTAGGTATACATTTCTAGTGCACAAAAAAAACTGCAAAGCGGCCACAAAAGAAGTGCTCAGTTGCAGTACGTGCATTACCATTAAAGTTGTTTGGCATTGATAGGGACATTTTAACATATTATTTCATGAGTACCTTCCCCTTTATCTTCCAAAGTCTTCACAGTCACTTATACACTATAAAAACAATTGTATTATTCATGAACAATCTTTAGACAAATTAATGGGAATGTTTTGACTCACAGCGGATGCCATCTCTGATTGGAGATGTTGACTCTCCCTTTTTTTCTCAATCTAGCCCAGAGTATTGTGATGACTTCTTCTAGTCATGACTCGTCTCTGTAGAGTTTGCTGCACAGACATCTCTTTCCTTGCTCTTTTTTTTTTATTGTTCCCCATCTATTCCTCCACATAAACTCTCCATCCTAATGCTGCCCACAATGCTGTGTCTTTTTCTGTCCCATTATTGTATCTACTGTGTTGCAAAGTGCACCCCAAATACTTTACTTTAGAAATAAATAAGTACCACACAGATACTGGCCACAAATAATAGTGCCAAATAATTTTCCAAAAATAATAATAAGCTTGTGCTCCAAGCAGAAATGATCTACATGATAACAGTGCCCAAATGTCCCATAGTTGTAAATGTTTCCCGCTATAGGCACCACACATTAATAGTGCCCCCTTTTAGACTCCACATTGCGTATTAGTTTTCCTCTTAGTGGTCCTTGCAGTAGTAATATTGCCCCCTTTGTTCCCAACATAGTAACAATATCCTGCATACAGTTTAAAGGGGTTTTCCAGGCTTCTGATATTAATGACTGTTTTAATGTGAATTTGATGATTTGAGAATAAATAGGCTTAACAGGCTAAGTGATTAAAGTGTAATTAAATATAAGGTAAAACAGACATACAGAATAAATAATGATCAATCACATGGCCTACACAATACAACATGGGGGGGGGGGGGGGGGGGAGATCCTGCCGCCATGTCGTAGCACATGGTTGTTACCCTGTGGCAATACAAGAGATAGGGATAATGACCTTTACAACATCCTACCTAGACGGTGTTCTTGATGGAGTTTCAATTAACTGTCTTTGTTCACCAGGTTTATACCTTTCAGCTGCCCCTCCTAAGGATGTCCAGTGTGCAACACGCATGTCTCTGAGATAATCACTTGGGAATGTAGCCTTCTCAGCACAATGAGAGCTTTGTGTCTAACTATCCCTAACTGACTACATTACAAAGAATATAGAAGGTGATATTAAAGGAGACAGAACCAATCAGTTCTTAATTATGTATGTAAAATACACAATGACCTATCCTCAGTAGTGCTTTTGTGGGTGTTCCGCACCGTATCTCCTGGATTGTGGGCCCATTCAAGTGTTTTTGCGGGCCGCAATACGGGCACAGCCAGGCAACGGTCGTGTGCATGAGCCTTAACCCTCAGCTAAAGATGAAATTCTCCTGCCAATTGCAGATAAAGCTGCACAAAATTTATATATTATAAAATTGGCAAGGATGCTGAAACCTGAGCAACTAAATGGGTATTAGGTTTATATTACATTAAGAATCAATGCAATCTTCCCTTTTAAAATGCATTATGACATTATACACGGTTTCAGTTTTGCTTTACAAAACCCAATGCATTGAGATGGAGTTTACAAAATATTACATTTGCAATCTTTTATCCATCTCTATTCTGTTCTTATGAATGAATATACTGGCAGTTAGCATTATATCAGTAGGATGTGTCCCCATGCAGTCTGACACTGTCATCATGGGCATAACTACCCGAGTAGCAGGCATAGCAGCTGCACTGGGGCTCCAATAACTAAGAGGCCTAAGGATAGGTCATCAGTATCTGATTGGCGGAGGTCCGACACCCGGCAACCTTGGTTATCAGCTGTTTGAAGAGGAGGCAACGCTTCATGTGACTGCTGCTTCCTCTTCATTAAGCCTCATTCACAAGTCAGTTTTCTACAGACGTGTGCTGTACGTTTTCTCCACGGACAGCACACGTCCCCCTTCTTTTTAATGTGTTCATTCACATATCAGTGTTTCAGCGCGGTCCGTGGCTCCGCGTTTTTAGCGCGGATGCATGCTTTATTTTGTCCATGTTTAGGGATCCATTACGCCAATTATAGTCTATTAGTCAGTAAAAACCACATATGAAACACAGATGCCATCCGTGTTTCATCCATATTTACCAATCATTAAGAAGAGATGCTTTAAAAACTATTTTTCAGATGTTCAGTGTCAGTTAAACATGGATGACATATGGATAGCAAAAAATGGACACACGGACCCAACACGGATCCATCATAGACATGTTCATGGAGGCATTACTGACCACCTTTTTTTACGGATTTAAGCACGGATGTCTGAATAAGGCTTTACACTGCTCATTGTCTCGGAAGAGCAGTGTAATTACAAGAACTGGCTCCATTCACTTGTGAGTACTTGTAATTACACTACTCCGCCACTAGCATGGAGCGCCGCCTCCTCTTCAAAAAGCTGATTGCTAGGGGTGTCGGACCCCCAAAGATCAGATATTGATGACCTATCCTGAGCGAGTTGTACACTTCGGACTCGGAGCGTGAATATCATAGAGCACCCGTCCTGAACTTCTAGCACTGCAGGGTCACATAGCATTATATTAATTTATGACGCTATATAACCCTTACAGTTCTGGAATGTATTGGATACATAATGCTGTCACTGTTAGCCTCATGCACATAGCTGTTGCACAGCCGTGGCCGTATTGCGGCCCGCATACGGCGGGTCCGCAATACATGGGCAGCGGCCGTGTGCACCCCGCATCACGGATGTGGACCCATTCACTTTGATGGGTCCGCAATCCGGGAGATATAGTGCGGTATGGAACGGAAGCACGGATCGGAAGCCCACAGAAGCACTACAGAGAGCTTTCGTGGTGTTTCTGTCCATGCCTCCGCACCGCAAAAAAATAGAACATGTTCAATTTTTTTACGGTGCGGATGGATCACGGACCCATTCAAGTTGAATAGGTCTCGATCTGTCCCGGCCGTTACACGGATGTTGCCGTGCATTGGGGACAGCAATTTGCGGTCGCACAATGGCCGTGTGCATGAGGCCTTATCCATTACATTCTAGACCTCTAAGGGTTACTTGAAATCAATATAATGCTATAATCATAAATCAATATAATGCTATGTGACTCTGCAGTGCTAGAAGTTTAGGATGGGTGCTCTGTTAGGCCTCATGCACACGGCCGTTGTTTTGGTCCGCATCCGAGCCGCAGTTTTGGCAGCTCGGTTGCGGACCCATTCACTTCAATGGGGCCTGCAAAAAAAAAAATAACATGTCCTATTCTTGTCCGTTATGCGGACAAGAATAGGCATTTCTACAATGGGCCGCCTGTTCCGTTCCGCAAATTGCGGAAGGCACACGGGCGGCTTCCGTGTTTTGCGGCTCCGGAAAAAAAAACACGGAACGGTCGTGTGCATGAGGCCTTATACTCACGCTCCAAGTCCTGAGTGTACAACTCGCTCCTGTGAAAGCAGCCTAAATGTTGATAAATGTACTGGGGCTTAGAGCAAAAAAAAAAAAAGCGCTTGTGTGTGCTGTGTTTCCTATTTCACGTAGACATCTGGAGCTGGTGGTTTTTTTCTTCAAAAAATGCTGCAAAAACACAGGGACAAAAACTCAATTAAAAACATAAAAGAGCAGAAATAAAATGCAAAAAATCTACATGTGAAACTTTGGCAGTGCAGTCTATGCTGATTTTCTTTGCTGATTTTTGTGCAGCTTTTGCTGCAGCAAAATCCACTTGTTTTACTTGCAGATTTTGACGCAAGATTTTTTCCAGAACTCAGGCTTCACGTTGCAAAGGTTAAATTCTGCTCTGAAAAGACACACAAACAATTGACATGCTGCAGATTTTTTTATCTGCACCACAGGTCAATTTCTGCTCTGAAAATGTCTGCACCCTGTACATGAGATTTTGAAAATCTCTTCTACTCAGCTGGTACGGAATTATGCTGCTCATTTTCCACACAAAAGTATACGCTGAAAATCCATGCATAATGTGCATTGTATGCAGATACCTGGAACGCTGAACATCATATGTTTTCTGGTCCGCAAATACAAAAGACAGATGCTCATCATGTGCACGCCGCAGCATGGTGCGGACCCATTGGGGGGATTCATCAAAAGTGGTGTAAAGGAAAACAGTCTTAGGCTACTTTCACACCTGCGTTAGGTGCGGATCCGTCTTGTATCTGCACAGACGGATCCGGATCCGCACCGATAATGCAAACGCTTGTATCCATTCAGAGCGGATCCGTTTGCATTATAATGAACAAAAAAATATATTTTTTATTTTATATTTTTTTTTCATCGTCAGGCGTACATCAAAACGCTGCAAGCAGCGTTTTGGTGTCCGCCTCCAGAGCGGAATGGAGGCTGAATGGAGGCAAACTGATGCATTCTGAACGGATCCTTATCCATTCAGAATGCATAAGGGCTAAACTGATCTGTTTTGGGCCACTTGTGAGAGCCGTGAAACAGATCTCACAAGCGGACCCAGAAACACCAGTGTGAAAGTAGCCTTAGTTGTCCATAGCAACAGATCAGAATCCACCTTTCATTTTTTACAGCTTTGCTATATGAAAGCTGGAATCTGATTAGTTGTTATAGACAACTAATGGCTCATGCACACAAACGTATTTTTCTTCTGTCTCTGTTCCGCTTTTTACAGGTCCGTATACGGAACCATTCATTTCAATGGGGCTTAAAAAACAAAAAAACAAAATGACTCTGTGTCCATATGTCCGCATTGCAAAAAAATCCAATGTCGCCATATAGCTCCTGCCTAAGGCCTCTTGCACACGAACGTGCCGTGTTCCATACACTACCTTTTTGCGGTGCGGACCGTCTGATGCGGATCACGGACCTCATTCAAGTGAATGGGTCAACGATCTGCATGCAGTTGGTGCTCATGCATTGCGAACCACAATTTGCGGTCTGCAGCACGGGCCCGGCCAGCACACGGTCGTGTGCATGAGCCCTAATTGTGGCTTTTCAATACTTTTATGGGAGTTACATGAAGGCATGAACCTGGCCCTTTTTGGCACTACTAGGCTACTGTAGTTTGACTTTAACATCGCAAGCTGTTAGTGGAGAAGCAGTGACACCTGGAATAGACTGAGAAAGAAAAGACTTCATGGCTGAAGTGCTGGTGAGGGGAAATTACTTGTTTCTTCTTGAATTTTGGCTAAAACATTTTAAAAGGATCATAGTTATATTTCTATGTTCACAGAGGCCAGGGCTTCAGAATGAATGTGATTTTTCCACATGATAAGTCCCAGCCAAAGGCCTCATGCACACCACCTTATTTTCAGTCCGCGTCTGATCCACATTTTTGTGGATTGCACACGGACCCATTCATTTCAATGGGTCCACCAAAAACACTGACAGCGCACAAATGTCATTATTTTAGTAAATGGGACTGAGAAAAATGTGGCTTGCGCACAGAAGACATCTGTGTTCTGTATGCAGCTGTATTTGGCTGAATCCTGGCATATTTGCAAGTAGCAGCCGGATGGCCGCCGCACCCAATGATAGTCATGTGTTTGTGCCTGTTTTTAGTAAAAAAAAAAATGCTGTTTTAAACCGTCTTATTAATTTTGAATTTTTCAAACTTTTGCACGTTTTTTTCAGACCTTTTTATGTAAGTGTGCCTTTTTTGCGGGAGAATTTGTCATAAAAACAGTCTAATTTGAACGCTAGGGCTGGTGTACTTTTCTTCGTCTGTTTTCAGTGGTTAAGTGCAGCTTTTTTTGCAGTAAAGCAAGGGCTACAAAAGTCATGCAACAATTTTTATAATGATGGTGTCGCAAAAAATTCCATCCAAGACTATAGACTATCATTATAAAAATTGTCGCGCGAAACGTGTTGTAGCTTAAGGCCTCTTTCACACAACCGTTTTTTTTTCCGTTTTGCGGGCCGTTTTTTGCGTTCCGTATACTGGCCGTTTACGGAACCATTCATTTCAATGGTTCCACAAAAAAAAACGGAATGTACTCCGTATGCATTCCGTTTCCGTATTTCCGTTTTTCCGTTCCGTTGAAAGATAGAACATGTCCTATATTTGGCCGCAAATCACGTTCCGTGGCTCCATTAAAGTCTATGGGTCCGCAAAAAAAACGGAATGCATACGGAAATGCATCCGTATGTCTTCCGTATCCGTTCCGTTTTTTGCAGAACCACCTATTGAAAATGTTATGCCCAGCCCAATTTTTTCTAGGAAATTACTGTATACTGTATATGCCATACGGAAAAACAGAACGGAAACGGAAACAAAAAACGGAAACAAAAAACGGAACAACGGATCCATTTAAAACGGACCGCAAAACACTGAAAAAGCCATACTGTCGTGTGAAAGAGGCCTAAAAGTCATTCTTTCCTGGAGACTTGTGACTTTTCTCCACACAGATGCGCAAATAAATCAGACCAGTCTCGGTGAATATGAACCTGTGTAACAGAAAAACAACCACCAGAGGTCAAACTAATAACAATACATCTAGTCTAATTCATCAACTGCTGTGCGACTTTTAATAAATACTTGGCAAAAGACTAACGGCTGAATCAAATACGCCCGTCTAATTTTATTGCCCTGGCGGGCAATCCGGTAAAGTCCGGCAACCCACAGAGCTCCGGCTGGCTGTTCTTTGCCGGAACTCCTGCCGGCAGTGTGAAAGTAGCGTGACAAAGAAACTGCTGTTTATTGTTTTCTTTTTCTTTTTTTTTTGCTGGATCTTTACACCCTCCCAGTTTAATGACTACAAAACAAAATACAGAAAAAGTATTCAAAAAAGCAAACGGCAGGAGTGTTCTGTATTGTGATTTCCTCCTGTCCCCTTGTGCAGATATTGAGCTAAGGGCCACAGAACACTGTGATTGCTCTGGATGTAGTTGCAAGGACTGGAAAGACAAGTCACTGGATGCGGCAGCTGGGGATATAGTACTCACCAGATGCGGGGTCAATTCATTTCTGCAGAGGCGTAAGGTTTTCTCACCTTCTGCTGCAGTCGAAAGAAAATAATCTCACTTCTAATAAATGAGACAGATGCTGCCTTGTAATTCTTTCCTGCTGACTGCTAGTCCAAAGGTATAGGTATTTACTGCCTATCAGACGACCGATCCTATTATTATTCTAAATTCATCCAATGGCAACATCCACTGCACTCATCGATATTCACAGTAGCACACTTTGTTTAGACTTTGTTTCTTTATTACTTTTGGTATGGATTTTTTGTTGAAAAATAAGTAAAATCCACATGGAAATTCTGTTTGTAAACCCGTACCTTGTGCAGATAGCGTAAGGATTAAATTCTTCCACTGGAATACTGATAAGTGCCCTGGAACATGTTTTCTATTGAGATTGACTTTGAACACTGTCCAGTGTGCACAGAGCACCAATGATTACTGGCAGCAGAAGATGTACACGTGGTTGCTGGCATTTTGGGTCTGGTGCTGACTATAGGCTTATTCACACGAACATATTGTTGCTGTTGCCTTTGACATGAATGGGTCCACGATCCGCATAATACAGCAAAAGATAGGACATGTCCCGGACTAGAAAGCCCACAGAAGGGCTTCCAATCTATGCCTTTACTCCGCAAAAGATAGGATATGTCCTATCTTTTGCCGTATTTTGTGGATCGCTGACCCATTCAAGGTAGTGGGTCTGCATCCGCAGCAAGGATTTCACATGGCCGATGCCCATGTATTGCAAACCTACTGTTTGCAGTCCGCGGAATGGACATGGTGACCATACAGTCATGTGAATGAGCCTCATATCTGTATGTGTGAACATAGTCAGGTCCATAAATATTGGGACATCAACATAATTCTAAGATTTTTGGCTCTATACACCACCACAATGGATTTGAAATGAAACAAACATAATGTGCTTTAACTGCAGACTGTCAGCTTTAATTTGCGGGTATTTACATCCAAATCAGGTGAACGGTGTAGGAATTACAACAGTTTGCAT
Source organism: Bufo bufo (assembly GCF_905171765.1). Taxonomy (NCBI): domain Eukaryota; kingdom Metazoa; phylum Chordata; class Amphibia; order Anura; family Bufonidae; genus Bufo; species Bufo bufo. The sequence goes on from NC_053399.1 coordinate 26,276,586, forward strand.
ATGTGCCTCCCACTTGTTAAGGGGCCAAAAGTAATGGGACATAATAATAATCATAAATCAAATTTTCACTTTTTAATACTTGGTTGCAAATCCTTTGCAGTCAATTACAGCCTGAAGTCTGGAAGGCATAGACATCACCAGACGCTGGGTTTCATCCCTGGTGATGCTCTGCCAGGCCTCTACTGCAACTGTCTTCAGTTCCTTCTTGTTCTTGGGGCATTTTCCCTTCAGTTTTGTCTTCAGCAAGTGAAATGCATGCTCAATCGGATTCAGGTCAGGTAATTGACTTGGCCATTGCATAACATTCTACTTCTTTCCCTTAAAAAACTCTTTGGTTGCTTTTGGTGTATGCTTTGGGTCATTGTCCATCTGCACTGTGAAGCGCCGTCCAATGAGTTCTGAAGCATTTGACTGAATATAATCAGATAATATTGCCCGAAACACTTCATAATTCATCCTGCTGCTTTTGTCAGCAGTCACATCATCAATAAATACAAGAGAACCAGTTCCATTGGCAGCCATACATGCCCACGCCATGACACTACCACCATCATGCTTCACTGATGAGGTGGTATGCTTAGGATCATGAGCAGTTCCTTTCCTTCTCCATACTCTTATCTTCCTATCACTCTGCTGAAGCAGTGCTTTTATAGGTTTTCTGGTCTTCTGCATTTTTTGTGCCTTTTTTGGGGTGTTTTATGCAAACACTGTCCACTAGAGTTTTCTTCATAACAGTTTTTACTGCAAAACACATGGGGACAACAAAAAAAGTCACTAAAATGCAATAGTACATAGAAATACCAGCAAAAGCCTGTGTGTGAACCCACCTTTAAAAAGTACATTTCCACAACAATCAGTCTATCCAATGTGGGGTATCTGGAGAAGTTGTTTCTCTCCATTAGGGTATATGCACATAAGTCATCAGTATTTGATCGGTGCTGTTTGAGAAGGCACTGGTAACTCCTGTGAGAGCTGTGGCCTTCTCGCAGCTCACCAAGCACAGTTCCGTACATTACATTGCGGTTGTGTTTGGTTTGACAGCTCAGCTCCATTCACTTCAAAGGGGCTGAGCTGCAGCTAGGCCATGTGACCGATGAACGTGATGTCACTGGGAACTAGGAAAAGCTGAGAGAAGGCCACAGCGCTACTACGAGTGCCACTGTCCCTGATCGGCAGGGGTCCCGGATGTTGGACTCCCACTGATCAGATACTGATGACCTATCCAGAGAAGACAATAAAGGAGGAAAGACCGGCACTCGCGATGATGATGAATGTTGCGTTTATTCAGTCACATATTAAGGACATATAGTGACGCGTTTCAGCACAACACGTGCTTTCTTCAGACTATACAATAAACTCCTATTGCATCTCTTTTATACACAGAGAGAGGGAGGAGTAACAAAACAAAAGAGAAATGACATCATACTATGTAGCTCCACCCACCTCAGGGCTGACACAGGTGAAGTAATGAAAGGTGCAATAAACCAAAAAGATCAATGTGAATACATTGATGAAACAATGGAACAGTTGATAACAATTCAGGAATCAAGTCCGCTGAAAGAGACAAATGTATATTATTATAATCTAAATTCTTATAATAAGAATAATATAGTCAAGAAACTAAGTGAAACTGGAAATATTGTACTCGCGATTGAGCCCCCTTGGATCCAAAGTTTGTAACCGATGGATCCAATAAGCCTCACGCTTTAAAAGCAAACTATTCCTGTCGCCGCCACGGCGAGGTAAAGATACACTCTCAATCACTTGAAACCGCAACTGAGTTGAAATGAATGTGTCAGGATTCAGTACGGGTGCTATGCTTTCACATCACGCATTGCACCTGCGCGGAAAACTGGCTCGTGTGAAAGGGGCCTTAGGCCCAATTCTTGGTTGGCACTTGTTATAGTCACCTTTCTGGATGCTTGCAATCCACTCTCTAGCTACTTCTCCTCTTTATCTGATTGCTTCTCCACACACACACACACCACACTATACTACTAGCTTCTGGCACACCACAGAAAGGGGTGAGACCTGCCCACCCCTAGCAACTGCCTCTAAGTCCTGGTCATTAACTCTCTGTCCAAAATACAGCCTTTTGGGCTACAAAGTGCATAAAGTACAATTTAACGCCTTTAGCAGTAAACCACAGGGTCACTGCAGAACTGTGTACCATACAAAATTTGCAGTACACCTGCGGGTATGAATGGAGGTCCATAGGCGAAGCACCTGAAAACCTCTGCAGCTTAGATACAGTACCAGGGCCCAGGAGCTACATGTGATACTTCTGTCTACACATGCACAACCTGAAATAACAATTAAACCAACTCAGTTCTACAACCGACAAAGCACTTAGGCTCATCCAACATATCCCAAGAAATATAATCCAAGCTTTGTGAGCCATTAACCTTCCACTGAGCTGAAGGCAACTTTCTGTGTATGAAATTGACTCAATAAATCCTCAGGCCTCCAAATGAATGAGTTTGTTCATGGGAAATTAAAGCTTTAAATAAAAACTTGCAAGTCTGCAGTAGGAATCTTTGGGAAATCATCCACTTGAACCGATTGATAAATCTTTCTCCTCGCAGTCTATTCTTTAGAGTTTTAATATGGAAATGAGAATTTTCAACAAAGTAAACATCAGGAATCAAAAGCACGGGGTGTTAAATACTGAGTCGTGCCATACTGTCCTGCTGCGCAATTATTAGATTCATTCGTAAAATGACCACTTCCCTCTGCAGCAGCTGGACTAAACACTGAGTATTATCCCGAACCTCATGCTCCAAATGGATCATTCTTTACATCTGTTGTCCTCTCAATGGGAGAATCCTAGGAGAATGGTCAGCTTTGAATAATTAGGCAAATGAATTGGTTCTGAGTAATTGGAATCATTGCTGGCAAACTGGCTGGTTTGTAAATGAGATCTTTTGTTTCAGGGTGTTTGTCGAGCGCCAGACTTTGCTTGATGAAGAGCATAGGGGAATTTATAGCAGCTGATTATACTATTTTACTTACATTTAAAGAGGAGCCTTAGCCTCTCCTGACATGACTGTTTTAGTAACTATTAGCATTCCCCGTGTAACAATTCTGGAGCATCTGGCATGTTCTGTCTGTGGTTTTCATGGACCCAGGGGCGGATTTGCCATAGACCTTACAGGAAAATTTCCCCGGGGGCCGGCCAGTGAAAGCTTTTGTGAATGTATTTTGTGCTGCTGGTAGTATTTTGAGATGGCCTGTGGTATTTGGCCCTGTTGGGGTGGTATAATGTGACACAATATGGTATTGTTGGCCCTGCCTTCCATCAATTTGGACCCGACTACAAAACTGAGCCACTTTTGCTATTTTTTCCAGGGCCACTTTAACTTCCCAGTCCGCTCCTGCATGGACCCATAAACTATAGTGATTGTGACGGACGTCTGAATGGAGCCTTTTAAAGGGATTATGCAGGTTTTCTCATATTGATGACTTATCCGCAGGTTAGGTCATCAATATCAGATCAGCATAGGTCCGACTCCCGGGACCCCCACCGATCAGCTGTTTGAAGAGACTGCAACGCTCATGCAAGTGCTGTGTTCTTTTCACTGTTTACCTCTGTTCTCTTATCTCTTTACACTGTTTACTTCTACAATGTCGGCAGCGAGCAGGTAAACAGTAAAGAGAACATAGTACTTGCATGAACCCCACAGTCTCTTCAAACAGCTGATCGGTGGGGTTCCGAGGGTGGGACCTACGCTGATCTGATATTGATGACCTATCCTGAGGATAAGGAATCAATATGAGAAAAGTGGACAACCCCTTTAAAGTCAATGTATACGTGAGCGGTTAGACCACATATGGAAGTCACTGACGTGTGAAAGAAGCCTTACGGTTTGTTCACACGACTGTTGGTGTCCCGTGCTGTGAACCGCAAATTGCAGTCCGCAATGCACGCGCACCTTCCGTTCTGCAAAAAGATAGAGCATGTTCTATCATTTTGCAGTGCGGAGGCACGGAACGGAACCCCAGAAAGCACTGCGTAGTTCTTCCGTAGTGTTCCGTTCCGTGCTTCCGTTCCACATCTCCGGATTTGCGGACCCATTGAAATGAATGGGTCCGCATCCGTGATGCGGAATGACAACGGAACGGTGCCCGTGTATTGCGGATCCGCAAATGCGGTCCACACTACGGGAACGGGACATCAACGGTCATGTGAATGAGCCCTTTTTCACACAGTCAATGTTTGGTCAGAGATTTCACTCATTGAATTTGAGCCAAAGGATACTATTTTGCCACACAATTGAGATGGTCTATGAGAAATTGGAAGAATGATTGTGTTCGGCTAATTTTTAAGGATTGTTGTAGACCCCGGGAGGATATTTTTCATATCTTCGAAACTGGAACCCCAGATAAGAGAATACTAGAAGGCCCGTTTAGTAAAATGCTCAGGGGAATCTGGAAACAAGTTAGGCTTATGGTTGGACTATCTCAAGCGGTTCAGTTTATTCCGCTTTGGGGGAATGCTAACTTACCGCACCGCAGGCAGTTATTGGATGTTGAATATTGGGGAAAAACGGGGGATATTTTTTATTTCACAGGTTTTTTTATAAGGGGCAGGTAAGACCACTAACTGAAATTTTCCCAGACACCACATTGGGATTTATCGATATATTTCGATACGTACAGTTACGACACGCTATAAACTATACAAAAAATAAAAACTACTTAATAGTAGCACATAACACTTTTTTAGATTTTTGTTATGAAACGACACTAAACAGTCCTGTCACATCACATATATATGCAAAGCTAAAACATGATTATACAAAACTTATCACATTCGAAAGTGAAGCTAAATGGGAAAAAGACTTGCAATTTAATGAGCAGATCCCTTGGGATATTGTATATAGGAATATAAAAAAATCCAGTTTCTCTTGCCCACACGTGGACTCTTCAAATAATACACTTTATATTATACACCACTTTTAATCTCCACTATTTACAAAGATAAAGATTTAAAGTGTTATAAATGCCATATGAACAAAGGGGACAATAAGCATCTATTATGGGAATGTTCAGGTATAAAAGATTATTGGTTTAAAATATTTATTAAAATACAGAACAGTTCCCCTCTGAAATATGAAGCCTGTATTAAATATGCTATTCTAGGCAACCTCCCAGAGACTAATAAATCTAAAAAGGAGCAATTACTTTGGTTTAGGGGGATCTCCCTTGCCAAGATTATAATGGTGAAGTACTGGGGTTCACGTAAATACCCATCTATCCAGGAATGGAAAGAATATATGGACAGGGTAATGGAATATGAACTTGGCCTCGCCCTGACAGAGGGGAAGAAATCAACCTGGTTACAGACATGGGGTGATTGGAATTAGGTTGCACTCAGAAATACGACGGCGGCTCCGCGGAAATGGGGGTTGTTGGGCGGGATAGGGGGGTTAAGAATAAGAAGAAAGTTTTTAGTCTGTGATTATATCATGTTGCAGTATGTCCTTAAAAATATTTTTTCTTGTATACTGTGAATTAATAAAGAAGATATAAAAAAATCAAATAAAGGGTTTCTACCACCAGATTTTGACATATTCAGCTGACTGACACTAGGGATCTGCTAGTGTTTGCAGTACCTAACAGTGCTCTTCTATCACCTTTGTCTGCTGCCGTTAAGCTTAAAAACGTACTTTTATTGATATGCAAATGAGCCTCTAGGTGCTATGTGGGCATCTTTTCAGCACCTAGAGGCTCCGTCTACTCACTATTTCTGCCGCCCATCGCGTCCCTCCAGCCTGCCCCGCTCCTCTTGATTGACAGCCAACCTCGCTCCATCTTGGACGAATTACCGCACCTGCGCCGTGAGCTTCTCTATTTGGTGCAGGTGCAGTGACTGTCGGACCGCTCGCTGCGCTGGCATCTTCACTGCGCCTGCGCTGATTACGGCGCGGGGAGCGGTCCGACAGTCACTGCGCCTAATACAGAAGCGCACGGCGCAGGCGCGGGAATTCGTCCGAGATGGAGTGAGGTTGGCTGTCAATCAAGAGGAGCGGGGCGGGCTGGAGGGACGCGATGGGCGGCAGAAATAGTGAGTAGACGGAGCCTCCATGCTATTAGGCTATTTACAGGGAGTGCAGAATTATTAGGCAAGTTGTATTTTTGAGGATTAATTTTATTATTGAACAACAACCATCATGTTCTCAATGAACCCAAAAAACTCATTAATATCAAAGCTGAATATTTTTGGAAGTAGTTTTTAGTTTGTTTTTAGTTTTAGCTATTTTAGGGGGATATCTGTGTGTGCAGGTGACTATTGCTGTGCATAATTATTAGGCAACTTAACAAAAAACAAATAAATACCCATTTCAATTATTTATTTTTACCAGTGAAACCAATATAACATCTCAACATTCACAAATATACATTTCTGACATTCAAAAACACAACAAAAACAAATCAGTGACCAATATAGCCAGCTTTCTTTGCAAGGACACTCAAAAGCCTACCATCTATGGATTCTGTCAGTGTTTTAATCTGTTCACCATCAACATTGCGTGCAGCAGCAACCACAGCCTCCCAGACACTGTTCAGAGAGGTGTACTGTTTTCCCTCCTTGTAAATCTCACATTTGATGATGGACCACAGGTTCTCAATGGGGTTCAGATCAGGTGAACAAGGAGGCCATGTCATTAGATTTTCTTCTTTTATACCCTTTCTTGCCAGCCACGCTGTGGAGTACTTGGACGCGTGTGATGGAGCATTGTCCTGCATGAAAATCATGTTTTTCTTGAAGGATGCAGACTTCTTCCTGTACCACTGCTTGGTAGATGTCTTCCAGAAACTGGCAGTAGGACTGGGAGTTGAGCTTGACTCCATCCTCAACCCGAAAAGGCCCCACAAGCTCATCTTTGATGATACCAGCCCAAACCAGTACTCCACCTCCACCTTGCTGGCGTCTGAGTCGGACTGGAGCTCTCTGCCCTTTACCAATCCAGCCACGGGCCCATCCATCTGGCCCATCAAGACTCACTCTCATTTCATCAGTCCATAAAACCTTAGAAAAATCAGTCTTGAGATATTTCTTGGCCCAGTCTTGACGTTTCAGCTTGTGTGTCTTGTTCAGTGGTGGTCGTCTTTCAGCCTTTCTTACCTTGGCCATGTCTCTGAGTATTGCACACCTTGTGCTTTTGGGCACTCCAGTGATGTTGCAGCTCTGAAATATGGCCAAACTGGTGGCAAGTGGCATCTTGGCAGCTGCACGCTTGACTTTTCTCAGTTCATGGGCAGTTATTTTGCGCCTTGGTTTTTCCACACACTTCTTGCGACCCTGTTGACTATTTTGAATGAAACGCTTGATTGTTCGATGATCACGCTTCAGAAGCTTTGCAATTTTAAGAGTGCTGCATCCCTCTGCAAGATATCTCACTATTTTTGACTTTTCTGAGCCTGTCAAGTCCTTCTTTTGACCCATTTTGCCAAAGGAAAGGAAGTTGCCTAATAATTATGCACACCTGATATAGGGTGTTGATGTCATTAGACCACACCCCTTCTCATTACAGAGATGCACATCACCTAATATGCTTAATTGGTAGTAGGCTTTCGAGCCTATACAGCTTGGAGTAAGACAACATGCATAAAGAGGATGATGTGGTCAAAATACTCATTTGCCTAATAATTCTGCACGCAGTGTATATCGGTGCCTATATTTGATGTGTGCGTTTAAACCATAAAATGTTTTTCCGCCCAAAAGATTTTTCTAATTGTGACAAGAAAAACCTTACATGCTTCCCAGCAGAAAAAAACACACTTTACAGAACACTTTACTGAGTTATTTATTAAAATGTATCTGTCTAGTGCCACCTGCTGTTTGTTTTTTCCTTATTTCTTTGACCTGCTCACTGAGATGGCCGCACATGCTCAGTTTCATCCTTCACAGGCCTCCTGAGCTGTGATAGGGACAGCACGGCCACGTCCCCTTCAGCTGCAGCAGAAAGGACACGCCCCTTGAGCTTTCAGCTTGATATAAATGTAGCAGAGCAATGAATTAGGAGATTTCTGGATCCATGTGAGGTACAGGGCTGGTTCTGGCTTTGTTAGAAAGAGATTGTCATGGACTATATGATGTCTGACTTTCATTTTTTACATTAGTCATGGAATAATCCCTTTAAGCGTAATGAGAGTTAATAAACATTCTAAAAGAAAAAAAAACTTATAATATGCTATATATAATATGATACTATCCATTTGACAAACATACAAGTCTTATAAATGGTTATCTTGTCTTATTCTTACAGTCCCAAACTAACTTCTCCGGTGTTGTAGGAAAGACATTTTGGACAGCAGAGCATTGAGGATCATCAGATGCTGTAGTAAAGGTATTTTACTGTAATGACCACCGCATATACCACAAATGTCTTAAAGGTTCAGGACCTGCACCTGGGTTGAGAACGGGAGTATTTTTACAGCCACTTCTCCATTCATTCTCCGCCAGGGAGGGTCGGTCGGCAGCCATCTTTATCAAAGTAGGGCCATCTACTTTGAGACCTGCAACTATCCTGTGGAGGTGTAATAGTATCTGTGATGGGAATACCCCTTTAAAATTTAAAACTCCAGCGGTAGTTTTACAGAAAATGTGTTTACTGGTTAGTTATTTGGTGTATACATTTTCCATAACCATTTGAGTAGTTTATACCCGTTTCTGGGTAAACTGGATGACAACATACGTATATGGGTGCCATTACAGCTACGACAAGGGTTTGAACCCAATGTTCTCACCCCCGTATGTCTTAAAGGGGTTTTCCCGGAATTAAGAAAATTATAATACTTAAATATTGTGTTATTATAAATATATTCCCAAATACCTTTCATTAGTTATAATGGCTCATTTTGTCTAGGGCAGGGGTGCACAGCTCGTGGGCCGCATGTGGCCCCCAGACCCATGGTTTGCGGCCCCTGTTATGATGGGTAGAAACACAGCTGATCGTGCAATCAGCTATGTTTCTTCCTGGAGCGCCGCAGAGCAATGAATGACAGCTCCTGCTCCTGCACAGTAAAAAATTATAAAATGCAAATAAAAGGAAAAATAAAAAGGAAAAAGTGCAAAATAATAATGTTCATTGTCCTCCAACAGTCTTTTTATGACCTCTTGTTGGACATATTATGTGGCAAAAATATATTTAACAAAATAAGTAATAAACCAATAATAAAAAAAATATATGCAAAATTTTTTTAAAAATATGTGTCATTGTCCCCCAAAGGTCTTTATGACCTCTTGGCGGACATATATAGCAGAAATATTTTAAAAATTAAGTAAAAAATAAAAATTAAATACATAAAAGAATAAGCACCCACACCAACCAAAACCGTCTCCATTATCACCCTATTCATGTGAAACTATACATATTATATAACAAAACGGTCAACACAAAATGGGGATCTAATTATAATAATATATTTTATTTGCATATTTGAAGAATAAGGAGTTAGGGTGGGTTCACACTAGCGTTAGGGATTCCGTTATGGCTTTCCATTATAACATCGTTATAACAGAAAATAACGGAATGCCCAGACAGAATGCAAAACAACATTTGAGAAAAGCCTTTGAGAAAAGCATTCAGTTTGCTTTCCGTCCTAATCGAAGTCTATGGGAAAACGGATCCGTCTGGGTCCTGTTATGCAAGACGGAATACAAATTCCTGTCGACAGGACTTTGTTTTCCGTCTTGCATAACGTGACACAGACTGATCCGTTTTGATTCTCATAGACTTCTATTAGGACGGAAAGTAAACAGAATGCCTTTTAAAGGCTTCCGTTTTGCATTCCGTCGTAATACAAGTCTATGGCCAGAGGAACAGATCTGTCCTTCCGTCTTATGCATTCCGTTATTTTCCGTTATAACCATGTTATGACAAGTAGAGCAGAGAGGAGGATGAGGCAGCTCTTTAGCTCAGTGTTGTGAAGTAACTTGTCCTGCTGTGTGATTAGGACAGGTTTTGTGTGTAGGACGGCGGCCATTTTATTTTTCCTAATGATTGCTCCCTAGACAAAATGAGCCATTATAACTAATGAAAGGTATTTGGGAATATGTTTATAATAAAGTAATATTTAAGTAGTTTCATTTTCTTAATTCCCAGAGAACCCCTTTAAATTTAAATGTTGCCCACGGCAGCCAATCACAGCACAACTTTCATTTCTTATAGTCCTCTTGACAAAGTTGGTTGTTGTGTGCAACAAAGCCAGATTTTCTTCTAGACTGTTTCATAAATCTGCCCCAGTGTGTTGAACTGCCCTGCTGGTTGCTATGGGTAATGGCCCCATGTTTCCCCTGAACCAGGTCTTTGTAAACTTTTACCAGTTGCATTTACAAAGTAATTCCCCACGAGGTTTGCTCGCTGTTCGACATTTGGATGATCACTCATCATGCATCACTCGTCATCGTTACGTGCTCAGCAGAAATCCCTTTGATTGAACTCTAAACATTTACATTAAGAATTTCAGAATTCTTGAAGAGCCATGATCAATTGAAATCTCATCTCCTGCCGGTGGCAGACATTTTGCATTTGGTATTGCAATGATATAATGTCTATATCCGAGCAAATGATTAAATGGCCTCACTAAAATGATATTTTATGGCCAATAGCCGTATTAAAGTATGTGGAGCACAATAAGGGGCGAGGAGGGCAGAGCAGGAATCAATATTCATATACTGCCTTGATTTATATGTGCATTACTGAACAGATGCTTTACTGCGGGTAATACTTAAAAGGTTATTTCAAGCTGGTTTTTACGGTATTTTGGTGGCTGATCCTGTTATAAAGCGTCCGCCCAGAGCACTTCTGCTATCCTGGGACTCCCTTTATGGATTCTGCATGGTAAATGGCAGTCATTTTGATAAGAAACATTGGTCTTTCGATAAGTGGCAATTATAAGGCTTCAGTAAATATACGTCTAGAGAAAAACGTTGAGTCTGGAGAAAGCATTTTGCCTTGGAACAATGTAGATCACATTTTTCTACAGGGTAATCAAAATGTAAATTGTGAAACTGTGCGTAGTGGTGTAGGGCCGTAATATATCTCTATACAGATCAATTGCTTTGTCTAATGTCCCTATTCTGAATTGATTTTGGTATTAGTAAGCACAATAGCAACATGGAACTATATATATATCTTAAAGTGGATTATGCTGGGATTGGAACGAATTAAAAATGGGACTAATGATGTGGGCAGAAAATAACCTTCCAGACTAGAGGCCAATGCCTTGTACTTTTGCAAACGTGTATGTGGATTTTGATACAGTAAGATGGTGGTTATTTACAACACTGTTGAAAATTATTGTGGGCTTCCATGTAAAGGAGAATGTGAGTATAAGGCTACTTTCACACTAGTGTTTTAGTTTTCCGGTATTGAGATCCGTCATAGGGGCTCAATACCGGAAAAAAAACACTTTAGTTTTGTTCCCATTCATTGTCAATGGGGACAAAACTGCATTCCGTATCGTTTAGTTGCGTTCCCAGACCGGAGAGCAAACCGCGACATGTTGTAGTTTGCTTTCCATCCTGGGATGCAGAGCAAGACGGATCCGGCATGACACCCAATGCAAGTCAATGGGAGCAGATTTGTTTTCTCTGCCACAATAGAAAACGGATCCGTCCTCAATTTACTTTCAATGGAGTTCATGACGGATCCGTCTTGGCTATGTTAAAGATTATACAACCGGATCCGGTTATGACGGATGCAGATGGTTGTATTATCAGTAATGGAAGTGTTTTTGCTGAACCCTGCCGGATCCGGCACAAACGCTAGTGTGAAAGTAGCCTTAGGCTGGGTTCACACTTGAGCGCAATTTATATGCGCGTTTAACGCGCGTTTTTGTCGCGCGTTTTTATGCACGTTTTTTGCAATAGTAAACGCGCGTTTGACGCGCGTTTGTGTGATTGACTGCAGTGTCCTATGGCCACAAACGCCCGTCAAAACGCCCCAAAGAAGCTCAAGAACTTGTTTGAGTGTAGGGCGTTTTTCAGCGCGTTCAAACGCGCTGTAAAACGCTCAAGTGAGAACCAGGGCCATAGGGAAGCATTGGTTTTTATGTGTTGAGCGTTTTACAGCGCATTTGAACGCGCTGTAAAACGCTCAAGTGTGAACCCAGCCTTAGTGGAAATATGCTTCTGGAATTTCCTCACTACACACACAGAATTATTTTATGGACCCAAGCTTTGCTTATGATATCTGTCGGGGGAAAGGGGGGGTAGAGGGAGAGTGCTCTGAGACCCCCAGTGATCATGAGAACGGGGTCCCCCGAGTCATCTGTGTGAGTAGATCATTCATGACCACCTCTCCATTGACTTCTGTGGGACTGCTGAGTACAGCACTTGGCTGTGTGTCAGTTCTATAGAAGTAAATAAAGCCGTGGTAATGCATGTAATGCATCACTTTTTTTCTATTGGAAGTAACAACTGATTTTCACAAGACAGGTGTCATTTTAATCAGCGGGACCAACTCTACCATATGCCTAGTTTAATAGGGTTGGTCCTTCTGACAGGTACTCTTTAAGTGCTTAATTTTAATGTCTCACAAAGACAACCCATTATAAATAGAAGTCAACCTGGCCAGGAGACACCAAGTAGGCATGTCCTTAGCAGATATAAATCGCAATGGGTGGTACCATTGTGTTTTTGGGAGACCAGTGTTTATATCTCAGCTATATACGGCTCATGCACACAACCGTGATCGGCCCAGCTTCACTGAACCAAACTGACTGTATCTTAAGGTGGATTTACATGTGCAGAGGGGAGGCTGATTATTGGAAAGGAAATGTTCCTTCCCAGTAACCGGTTGCTTGTTCAGTGGGGGTGAAGCACAGTGATCACCTCCACAGTATGAGAACAAGTGATCGCTGTTACAATCGTTCGTTCTCATACAGCTGCATTGTTTCTGTAAAATATTTTTGGGCAGTAGATTGTGCTGTCTAAACAGCGATCTGCTGCCCAAAAATAATCTTTTACTTGTCTGCACAAACAACAGTTTCATCCTTTGAACTAGCGTTCATCGAGTGATTGGCTGGCTCCACCATTAGACAGGCAGTTTGTTGGGAACAACTTGAGTTTGCAGGAACGTTCGTCCACCATAATCTGCCGAACTATCGGGCCGTGTAAACCTGCCATTAAAGTCTAGTACAAGGGATCCGTGATCAGATAGGAAGTGACTGTTTTAGAAAACAACTAAGGCTACTTTCACACTCGTGTTTTGGTTTCTGTTTGTGAGATCCGTTCAGGGCTCTCACAAGCGCTCCAAAACGGATCAGTTTTGCCCTAATACATTCTGAATGGAAAAGGATCCGCTCAGAATGCATCAGTTTGCATCAGTTCAGTCTCCATTCCGCTCTGGAGGCGGACACCAAAACGCTGCCTGCAGCGGTTTGCTGTCCGCCTGACGAAGTGGAGCCAAACGGATCTGTCCTGGCACACAATGTAAGTCAATGGGGACGGATCCGTTTTCTCTGACACAATCTGGCACAATAGAAAACTGATAAATCCCCCATTGATTTTCAATGGAGTTCAAGACTGATCCGTCATGGCTATAGAAGACATAATACAACCGGATTCGTTCATGACGGATGCATGCAGTTGTATTATTTTAACGGACGCGTGTGTGAAAGTAGCCTTAGATACAGTCAGTTCAGTCAGTGGGGCCGCGGTTGGCCTGGGAGATATGGCAGGCTCATGGCTGATCACAGTCATGTGTATGAGCCTTTAGGCAATAAAGTATGCAAACCAATAAAATGTGTCTGGGAATTATTTTGTTCAAAGATGCATCATGCTTTCCATTTATAAGAAAACCCACAACACATACCGCATACATCGCATAGTGAACCCCAATAGCTAATGTAGAACCAGCTCAATGGCTAATGTAGAACCAGCTCAATGGCTAATGTAGAACCAGCTCAAAAATAGTCGATTAATCGATTGAATCGAGTAATTCGACAATAAAAAAATCCTCGATGCAAATTTTTTCATTTGTGTCATGTGACCACGGAGCAGGAGTGAAGTGCTTGCTATTACTTAACACTCCGTGGTCACCCGCCGGCTCGTACTGCGCTGCACTGGATCCAGACACATCGTCAGGTCATAGTGCACGTTGTTGTAGAAATTCGCTTGCATCAGATGCAGATATCCAAGCTGCGCTAAAAGTGTGCCGAAGTACGCCAACCAAGAATTTCCCCCGTGCTTAAAAGCACATGTATCAAGCTCTTTTGTGTAAGGAAAGGTAACCCTCTTCAAAAGTCAGACAAGGTGGTGTTTCATTGTAGACCTCTGTTGAGCACTCATCCTCCTCCTGCCCAGTCTCTTCACTTTTATTTTATATCCACCAAAGGTGTAACCATAGAAAGGGTCAGGCCCGTCACCCGACCACTTCCTTCATGTAACAAACATACAGGAAGTGATGATACAGGAAGATGAGAAACCACCATCACTTACCTTTTACTGGGCTAACCCCACCCTCCATGGCACATGGCCGCCCAATAATATTACAGATAGGCAGGTACAATCCACCTCATGCCTTGACCAATAGGAATACATTTCAGAACTGAAAGGGAAACATTTGGACACCCCCTGAGAGTGCCGGCGGGTGGAGCTCAAACATGCTCACAATCCACCACCACACCCAGGACATGTGCAAATGCTTCCAAATGAATCAGCCTTTACTTAAACAGATATTGCCCAAATCAGACAACATTCATTTAATCCGATACAAATCTCCTACTGACCCAAAGTGAACCTCTGCTAGACATGGTTCCGAAAGCGGGATCAGTCCCTCTTTTAAAACAGGGTCGACCAAGAAAAGGTGATATAGCATTCACATAGACACCAGTCTCACCAACCAATGTTTAGCAGCATGTTGGGGCCCCCATGGTTCAGTGAGACCGGCATCAGTGTGCTATACCCCACCGTTGCTGATGAGAACCCGCTTGTGGCTTTCACTAAGAACATTTCTCTCAGAGCCAGCAGCCATTAGATCCCCCTCAAACCAACAGTGGCGGCTTTCACATGGGGGAGTAGGAACCTGAGTGCTGATCTATAGAATTTCCCTGGTACGGTCCTGACCCGATCACGCTCTCTTATAACTATAATCCGGTCAGAATTTACACAGCAAGGCATATACAAAATAAACCTACATAACATTCCTAAGCTAAAGAGAAAGTCCAGTATAGTCCTCCTAAGTCAACGTAAGCGTGCACTATGACCCGATGCTGTGTGATGTTCGAATCCAGTGCAGCGCGCGGAGAAGGAGCTGTGGAGCGACGCCCCTACAGTAAAGGTTAGTATTTTATTTCACTGACGCTCGGCATATGGCACTGAAGGGGGAAAGCCGGCAATGGATGACATGGAGGGGCTGACTGATGGCACTGGGGGAGTAGGGGACATGGAGGGGCTGATCTGATGGCACTGGGGGAGTAGTGGACATGGATGGGCTGATCTGATGGCACTGGGGGAGTAGGGGACATGGAGGGGCTGATCTGATGGCACTGGGGGAGTGTGGACATGGAAGGGGCTGATCTGATGGCACTAGGGGACATGGAGGGGCTGATCTGATGGCACTGGGGGAGTGTGGACATGGAAGGGGCTGATCTGATGGCACTAGGGGACATGGAGGGGCTGATCTGATGGCACTGGGGGAGTGGGAGACATGGAGGGGCTGATCTGATGGCAGTGGGGGACATGGAGGGGCTGATCTGATGGCACTGGGGGAGTGGGAGACATGGCAGTGGATGGCATGGAGGGGCTGATGGCACTGGGGGAGTGGAGTTGAAGGCACTGGCATGGAGAGCTGAAGGCACTGGGGGAACGGAGCTGATGGCACTAGGGTGGGGGGGAGCTTATGGCACTGGGGGATAGTGGAGCTGATGGCACTGGGGGAACTGATGTACTTGGGCTGATCGCACAGGGGGGAACGAAGGGTGTTGGGGACTGATGGCAGGGGGTCTGATGAGTTTTTATAAAGGAAAAACAGTCTATTAGTTCATTTTTTCTTATTAGATTACTCGATTAATGGTAAAAAATAATCGATAAAATACTCGATTACTGAAATAATTGTTTACTGCAGCCCTACTTAAGAAACTTAAAACAGCATTAAAAAAGGAGAGCTCACTCATTACTTTATAATAATAAATTTGTATAAGAATGTTTAAGTGATATCATGTTTTTCCGTGATTAGAACTTCATAGTTTTTGGATTCCCCACTGTCTAATCTTATAATTTCTGAATGTGGATAATATAGTGAAAAGCTCTGGAATACAAGGAGACTGATAACATTGAAAGACACAAAGGGAAAGATGTGAGAGGTGCATTGAGACGTACCCAAGCTGGATTAAACGTGTAAAAATAAGCGAGGGGTCAGGGTTCACGCCTCATCTGGTTCCTGATGGCTGCTATTTCCTTCTGACCAAAAAAGCCTTTTGATATGAATAAATAGCAAATTATCAAATGTGTCTGTTATGAGACATCAATATTTATAAAGGAATAGGCAGTTTTTTTTTACTGCATTTATAATCTTATCACTCCTACAGCATGGGTTTACTCTTATGACCCTTTTTGTGACTGTGATTGCAGAGGCCAACGTTGTGTCCCCATGCCTGTCTCCTGTTTATTTCTTTAGCCGTAGGCTGCTCCTCACGACCCAGCTGTCTACGTCAGAATATTACTTAAAGGAGCAAAAAGCTTATATACAGTACGTGCAGCCTATAAGGGAATATTCCCAAGTTGCTGTGGCCTAAAACATGCAGCTGCATGTGTTGGATGGAGTTTTCAAGTATCTTGTTACTTTAGCATGCAAGCACGACCACGATTGCTGGATCGCAGGGTGGTCGTAACCCCTGAAAATGAGCAGTGTATAATGTGATGGAAAAATGAATACACTTAGCGAAGGAGACAATATAGAAAGTCACAATACATTAGTAAGTGCCTTTCTCTACATGATAAATTACACTTGCTAAAGTGATACAGCCCCTTTAAGCAACTGGACTTGTATTTTCTCTTGAAAATCTTTTGCTAGTCATCCGACTGGCTTTTTCAAGAATGATTGAATTATTAGAATTTCTGATTGAGAAAGCCAGTCGGATGACAAGTGAAACATCTTCAAGAGAAAATACAAGTTCAGTTGCTCTGACTTTCTGCTGTGTGCTCTCCGCATCCGCACTTCCATTCCGCGGCCCTGCAAAAAAATAGAACATGTCCTATTCTTGTCCGCAGCCATGGACAAGAAAAGGCAAAATGTGGAACGCACATTGCTCGTGTGCCTGTGTTTTGCGGATTGCAAAACAGTTGCGGACGTGTGAATGGACCGTTACTTGAATGGGTCAAGTTGTAATTGTACTGCACCACTGCAAGCTAGATGACGTGCAGTTAAACAGTGAAGAGAATGCAGCAGTCACACGATTGTCTCGACCCCTTCATACAGCTGATCAGCGGAGGTGTCGTACCTCCGCCTGTCTGATAACGGTGATGTATCCTGAGGACAGGCCATCAATATCATCCCACTGCACAACCCTTTACCTGTAAGGGTATATGCATGTAATGCGTATTATGCACTTTTTTTCTCTGCCCATATTTTCATTCCGAAAGTCCACAGCTTTAGGCCTTATTCACACTGTTGAGGAAGGGTTGAGACGTATGCATATATATCCATATATGCATGCAAACATGATATATATGCATGCATTGACTGCCACATCATAGGATGATGTGCGCAGATGTGCCCAGCATCTGCGCACATCTGCCCTTGGTGGCCCACAGGGGTTCATTGTGGCCCCTGTGGGAAATATGTGGTCCCTGGTTGATCTGTGCCCCCTTATATGATCTGTGCCCCCCTTATATGATCTGTGCCCCCCTTATATGTGTCCCCTTATAGTTAGTATATATTTCCTGTATGGCCGTATATATATTCTCTCTCATGTAGATATATATATATATATATATATATATATATGGGGATGTGTGTATTCAGTGCATACATCTGTATATGTGTATCTGCCATGGCTCTCCCCCAGATATATATATATATATATATATATATATATATATATATATATATGTATGTGTGTGTGTGTGTGTGTATATATATTTATATATATATATGGGCCTATAACTGCCCATGTATGCCCCAGGTTTATAATGAGTATATATGTGTATATAGATGCGCCCCAAGTATCTATATACATATATATACTTAAATGCCCCAATAGGGGCAGCGTTTAGCCAATTCCTGCAGTGGGGTGGATATGTCTCCAGGTGGCTGGTGACTTCAAAGGCTAAGGGATCAAAAGATCTGAGGCCTTTTGTTGAGTTTATCAGCCTAGTTACTATGCTCTGCCCCACCTTGTGTTTGTGACATGGCTGGGCGTGTGGTGCTGCTAGCCTCAGGCTGTCCTGAGTGCAGGCATACGTCACAGGCACACTATGATGTCACATCCCCGAGGTGGGGGTGGGGGGGCTGTTTCTGAGGCTGATATATGAGCACCAAGCCAGGAACAGGGTCTGTTGGAACTGGACTACAAACAGAGACACGTGGGAGAGAGCAGCTCCATGACGTACACCTGGAGAAGGCCTAGCGACCCTGGAAGGACTAAGTATCTACCTGTCTAGCCCCTTCCCTGCCACCAACACATCCCATTGCAATCCCTATCCCTGCAGGCCCTGTCCTCACCAACTATCCCCTAACCCTGGCGACAGCCCTGTACCCTTGAGGCAGCCCCAGTTACCCCTGTAGCTGCCCTGTAATCCTTTACCCCTTCACTGCTGCCTGCTTACCCCAGCAGCAGCTGAGTGTGTGTTAACCCTTTGCCTCCCATAGGGATAGCTTAGAGCCAGGTTGGGTGGGCTGCTAATAAATGTATGTAAGTGTATTGTATAGTTAGTTTGTGGGTGGAACTTGGAATTGAATAGTGTATTTAGTGCTGTATTTATGGTGCTGTATTGTGTACTGTAGGTGATAATAAATATCTTGTATTATTTGTATTATACCTACTGTGTAACGTGTTGTTATTAGCCGTAGCCGTAGGTATAAATAGGCGGAGTCATCGGTAGACGGTTCCTCCTATTTATGAATATTAATTATTGATATTTGCATAAATATTGGTGATTAATATTCCCCCTTTACACACACGTCCATAATGAAATCCATGATAATATGGTCAGTGATTCATCCTTGAACAATCCATGTTAGGTCTGTGTGTCTGTTTTTTTTATTTCCATGTGTCATCTGTGTTCCACCGACACTGCACAGCTGAAATGTAATTTTCAGAGCATCTCCTATAAATGGTCTGTTAAACACGAACGAAACATGAATGGCATCTGTGTTTGTAGCTGGCCAGCTAAGACCTGTCCTAGGTTGCTAATATAGCTTATATGTTTATACAGCTAGACCTGCCAATAACCTAAATACAGTTCCTATATTTGTGTGTTAAAGACAAAAGCAGAGTTATTTACTGTGACTTCATGTTTGGATGTCATATAACTGTTATATATTGTGTTCACAGAAGCAGAAATGATAATATGCTTTTAAGATTCATTATATGGATGTGAGGTAAGCTTAAAGAGGACCTTTCACTAGAATAGAAAATCTAAACTAAGTATACAGACATGGAGAGCAGCGCCCAGGGATCTCCCTGCACTTACTGTTATACCTGGGCGCCGCTCCGTTCTCCCGGTATAGCCTCCGGTATCTTCATATGTTCGGCTCCACCCAGTTGAGCCTGCCGGCGTCTCCTTCTCCCATCCTGTAGCGCTGGCCAATCGCAGCGCTCAGCTCATAGCCTGAGAGTTTTTTTTTCTCTCAGGCTATCAGCTGAGCGCTGCGATTGGCCAGCGCTACAGCCTGGGAGAAAGAGATGCCGGCAGGCTCAACTGGGTGGAGCCGAACATATGAAGATACCGGAGGCTATACCGGGAGAACGGAGCGGCGCCCAGGGATAATAGTAAGTGCAGGGAGATCCCTGGGCGCCGCTCTCCATGTCTGTATACTTAGTTTAGATTTTTTATTCTAGTCAAAGGTCCTCTTTAATGACACAGCAGAAACAACAGAAAGCATAGTTAGGGCTCATTCAGACGGCCGTATGCTGTGCGCAAAAATGCGGATCCTTTTTTTGCAAATTATTCAAGTAATTCACTTCTATCGGGACCCTTTCTTCCATTGCACGGCTCAGTAAAACAAATGAAACATGTCCTATACTTGTCAGTGAAAATCAGGACATGGCCCCTTTAAAGTCTATGGGTCAGCAAAAAACCGGATACGCATTTTTGCGGACAGCATACGGCCGTCTGAATGAGCCCTTAAACTGTTGTTGCTGGGCAGAAGTCTTGACCAATCACAGCCAGCCTCACACACAGCCTGTGTGGGAAATCGCAGGAGCTGCTAGAATCATTACACTAGAGGAGAGAAGCTGAACAGACATTCACTCCACTAAGAGCTGTGTTTTATGGAAGCAGAGAGGCCAAAATAGGTATTTAAAAGTTATATAATGTTCCTACTGTTAATATAGTGATTAGAACTGTATACTGAACCAGTTATATGTGTTCTTACTTACAGTTCCCCCAATTGCAAACTACAAATACCATACAAACAATTGCAACCATTCAAATTCCATATTGCAATCCAAATTGCATACAACCATACCAGATCATACTCAACCAATCTGCAAATAGTTACTGCTAACTGCATATTGCAAATTGCAACCAAATTCAGCAAGTGAACTATTAGTTAGACCTCAGATTTACCTCTCAGAGATATTATAAAGCGCTTAAATAACTTAAAGTGACAGTACAGATACTCAAGAGAGAAATATGTCCACCATTTTACATGTTGAATGACAAGATTGAACAGTTGAACCACCATCTTATGCATACCGCCATTTTGTGATACCTTTTCAATACGTGCTATGTACATGGACTATCTGCTGCGGAGGCGGCAGGGTTATATATGAAGAAAAGTTTAAGTTAATAAAGAAGTTATTTCAAGCATTTGATGTGCTCTTTAAACCTACTGTTTCCATAGAACGGCGCTAGAGGAATTTCAGAGTAATAGACAGTCTGCATAGACTAAAAGTCAGAGATATCAAAATTCTTCTAATGCCATAGCGCAAAAGGCACTTCATAGTGTTGCGCCTGCCACAGTGTTGGGTATGTGTTTTTCACGTTATGGATCTGTAAAAACGGACAAAATAGAGCATGCTTCCGTGCCAAAACTACGTACCCATGGACCACACCAAAAAACGGATGTGGAAATACACACATTAAATTAAATGGGTACGTGTGCTGTGCATAGAGCATCAAATGCAGTTCCAGCCTTCCTACAAGTGGCTTTCAGGTATAACCTTGTATTGTTCAATAGCTGCACCTTATTCCTCAACAGATTTGTGTTTGGAAAGGAAATACAGGACAAACTACACTAAAATTAAAGGGGTTATGCAGCAATTTATATTGATGGCCTATCGTCAGAATAGGTCATTAATATGTGATCGGCAGGGGGTCCAATCATCTGTTTGAAGGGGAGGAGGCGCTCCATGCGAGCACCGCTTCCTGGTCATTACACTATGCATCGTCTTTTGTGGAGCTGCAGTGTAGTGTAATTTCAAGTGGAGCGAGTACTTCTTCATTACACTGCACTTCCGAGACGATGGGCAGTGTAATTGTCACGAGGGTATCAAGAGCCACGTCTGACTCCGTTATACCCGGGGTCAGGAAGTCGCAGCGGGTGGCTGCGCGCTCTATATCTAAAGATCACGTTGTTTCTTAGTGATTGTTTTCTGTGTTTGCCTTGCTATCCTTTTTGTCTCTCTCAGGGATCCGTAGCTTCTCCTCCTCAGCTGTTTCTTGTCTGCCACTCCCTACCTCCTTATATTCTCCCCTCACACTTCTCTAGTTGCCAGTTATAGAGCTTCCTGCCTGGACATCTATACTGACCCACTGGAGTGGTTAATCCTGGTTGTCGTTCCTGAGTGCTACCCTCCGGATCCCTGTTGGGCTTATTGTTGTCTCCTGTTGTCGCCCACCTGGGAATATATGTTGAGTCTGTGTTGTCTGTCCTCCCCTTGGTGTTTTCCCTTAGAGTTAGTGGTGCGGACTAGTGTTCCCATCGCCCTGTTCACTACCTAGGGCTCAGCTCAGGGAAAGCCAGGGCTTTAGGCACGTGATCGGCGTACGGGTGAGGAACCCGTCTAGGGACGTCAGGGCAGCCAGGTGCCAGCCGCCAGGTGAGTCAGGGGTCACCATCTTCCCTCTCACTTGGGCAGGGCCTTCCTCGTTCCCTCCCTCTGTGTCACGTATGTGATAGCCACGCCGACCGTGATATTATAACTGGCCCTTACTTTTTGAGAAAAAAATAAAAAAATAAAATGTATATAATTTTTTGTTTGTTGTTTTTTTTTTTTTCTCTCTCTACTTAGAATCCAATATGGATCCTATTGATGCCTTGGCAGAACAGCTTCAAAGCCTGTCTTTGGAGGTGGCAGGATTGAAGGCGTCTGTTCTCCAACAACAGCAGCAAATGCAGCAGACCGCACCCCCAGCGGTTGCTATGGGTAACCAGGTTGTCACTGAACCCAAGGTTGCTCTTCCCGACAGATTTTCTGGGGGAAGGGACAAATTTGCGACGTTCCGTGAGGCCTGCAAATTATATTTTAAGTTGCGCCCTTACTCCTCAGGTCATGAAGAACAGCGGGTAGAGATTGTCATTTCCCTGCTTCAGGGGGATCCGCAATCCTGGGCGTTCTCGTTACCCCCTGGTTCTCAGGCTCTTCGGTCAGTGTAGGGATTTTTTGGGGCTTTGGGTCTCATATATGATGACCCTGACCGAGTCGCCCTGGCTGAGTCGAAGTTACGGAGACTCCTACAGGGAGATCGGTCAGCAGAGGAATATTGCTCAGAGTTCCGTAGTTGGGCTACGGATACTCAGTGGAACGACCCGGCTCTCAGGAGTCAGTTCTGCTCTGGGTTATCTGAAAGGGTTAAGGATGCACTGGCGCTGTATGAGACCCCCCTTTCCCTTGATGCTGTTATGTCCCTCTCTATCAGAATAGATAGACGTCTTAGGGAGAGATCGAAAATTCCGGAGCAATTGGTTACCTCTCCCAAGCAACAGTCAGCCTGTACTGACTTAGATGAGCCTATGCAGCTAGGCGGAACTTCTTGTTAGGTCCGTCCTCCCAAGGTTCGCCGTAGGGGGGGGGCTTGTTTTTTCTGTGGGGGGAGGGGTCATTTCATTAATGTCTGTCCCTCCTTTCTCAAAAACAAAAGACCGTCGGAAAACTACTAACCCCGGGCTGTGCGGAGGATGTCAGCCGGGGGGTATACGTTTCCTCCATACGAACATCTCAATTTGTGTTACCAGCGGTCATTGTTTTTGGTGTTAAGACGGAGTCTATTTCTGTTTTTCTAGACAGTGGAGCAGGGGTAAACTTGATTGATGCCCATTTTGCCCGCACTATGGGTTTGTCTCTCTGTACGCTGCAGAGACCTATTCCCGTATTCGCTATAGATTCTGCTCCTCTGTCTCAGAGAAACCTCACCCACATTGTTCGTAATTTACACCTTCGGGTAGGGGACCACCATAATGAGTGTCTTTCATGTTACGTTCTGGAGGGCCTTCCCTCTCCGGTGGTATTGGGTCTTCCCTGGTTGGTAGCGCACAATCCAGTGGTGGATTGGCAGGCCAGGGAGATATTGGAGTGGAGTGAGCATTGCAGAGAGAATTGCTTAAATAACAATTGCTTAATCGCCTCCATAGCTTCCCTACCTACATTTATTTCGGACTTTGAGGAAGTTTTTTCTGAAAAGGGTTGTCAGAAACTACCACCTCATCGTCCTTATGATTGCCCGGTTAACCTGATTCCCGGGGCAAAATTACCCAAGTCCAGGTTGTATAATCTTTCGGGTCCCGAGAGACAAGCCATGAAAGATTATATCTCCGAGAGTCTGGCTAAGGGACACATCAGACCCTCTTCTTCACCCGTGGCTGCAGGGTTTTTCTTTGTTAAAAAGAAAGATGGGGGCCTGCGTCCTTGCTTAGATTTCCGTGAGTTAAACCAGATAACCATCCGTGACCCATACCCTCTTCCTCTCATTCCTGACCTTTTTAATCAGATTGCGGGTGCTAAGTGGTTCTCCAAACTTGATCTTAGGGGGGCCTACAATCTGATTCGTATCAGGGAAGGGGATGAGTGGAAGACAGCTTTTAACACCCCTGAGGGGCATTATGAAAATCTAGTTATGCCTTTCGGTCTGACCAATGCCCCTGCTGTCTTCCAACATTTCGTTAATGATATTTTTAGTCATCTCATCGGCAGGTTTGTAGTCATTTACCTAGATGATATCTTAATTTATTCGGCTGATCTGAAAACACATGAGGTGCATGTCAGGCAAGTACTGCAGGTCCTACGGACGAATAAATTATATGCGAAAATTGAAAAATGTGTCTTCGCTGTTCAGGAATTACAGTTCCTGGGATATCTATTATCTGCTTCAGGTTTCCGCATGGATCCTGGGAAGGTCCAGGCAATTTTAGATTGGGATCTTCCTGAGAACCTTAAAGCCCTACAACGGTTTTTGGGTTTCGCTAATTTCTATAGAAAGTTCATTAAAAATTATTCAGTGATCGTTAAACCCCTTACCGACATGACTAGGAAGGGGACGGATTTTTCCAAATGGTCTGACGCCGCTAAAGATGCATTTTCCTCTCTAAACGAGAGGTTTACCTCGGCACCTGTTCTAATTCAACCTGATGTCTCCCAGCCTTTTATTGTCGAGGTAGATGCGTCAGAGGTGGGAGTGGGAGCTGTATTGTCTCAGGGTCCGTCTCCTGGCAAATGGCGTCCTTGCGCTTTCTTTTCCAAAAAATTATCTTCTGCGGAGAAGAATTATGATATTGGAAATAGGGAACTGTTGGCGATTAAACTGGCGCTTGAAGAGTGGCGTCACTTCTTAGAGGGAGCAATCCACCCCGTCACGGTGATTACGGATCACAAGAACCTTCTGTACCTAGAATCGGCTAAGCGTCTCACCCCTAGACAAGCTAGGTGGTCGCTATTCTTTACCAGATTTAACTTTGTAATCACCTATCGTCCTGGGGCAAAAAATACCAAGGCAGACGCATTATCTCGTAGTTTCCCTGGAGGGGGTAATGTTTGTGATCCGGTACCTATTTTACAAAGAGGAGTGGTTGTCTCTGCTGTACACTCTGTTCTAGAGGGAAAGGTGTTAGAGGCTCAGGGGGACGCTCCGGCCTCTTGCCCCTCAGAGAAATTGTTTGTACCGTTAAACCTGCGTCTTGAATTATTAAAGAACATCATAATTCGGCACTTGCTGGACACCCGGGTAGTAAAGCAACCTTGGAGCTTTTATCTCATCGTTTTTGGTGGCCAAGGTTGCGTCAGGATGTAATGGATTTCGTGTCTACTTGTTCTACTTGTGCGCGCGCGAAAGTCTCTCATACACGTCCAGCAGGGTCTTTATTGCCACTTTTCATCCCCAATAGGCCATGGACACATCTGTCAATGGATTTCATCACTGACTTACCGTTGTCGGCGGGTAAAACAGTTATCTTGGTAGTAGTAGACAGGTTTAGCAAAATGGTACACTTTATTGCGCTACCCGCACTTCCTAATGCTAAAACTCTCGCTCAGGTGTTTATCAGTGAAATCGTGAAGCTTCACGGGGTCCCTTCCGATGTGGTTTCGGATCGGGGAACCCAGTTTATTTCTAAGTTTTGGAAAGCTTTTTGTTCCCGTTTGGGGGTTCACTTGTCCTTTTCCTCAGCTTTCCATCCTCAGTCGAATGGACAGACTGAGCGTACCAACCAAAACCTAGAAACATATTTAAAGTGTTTTGTGTCTGAAAACCAAGAGTTGTGGTCATCATATTTACCGTTAGCTGAGTTTGCCATAAATAATCATTATTAGGAGTCCACTGGCAAGTCACCATTCCTTGGTGCATACGGTTTTCATCCCCAATTTTGTACTTTCAAAGAGGGGGGGTCTTCTGGGGTTCCCGAAGAGGAAAGGTTTTCTTCATCTCTTTCATCGGTATGGCAGAAGGTGCAAGTTAACTTGAAAAAGATGAGTGGTAAATATAAATGCAGGGCCGATAAGAAACGGTCGCCAGGTCCGGACCTAGGAGTGAATGACTATGTGTGGTTGTCTACTAGGAATATTAAGTTGAAGGTTCCTTCTTGGAAACTGGGTCCTAGGTTCATTGGTCCCTATAAAATAGTAGCCGTCATTAACCCTGTGGCTTTTCGCCAGGAGCTACCTCAGACTTTTAAGATCCATAACGTCTTCCATAAATCGTTACTCAAGAAGTATGTTCCACCTCTAGAACCATCGCCGCTGCCACCTCCTCCTGTCATTGTGGCTGGTAATCTGGAGTTTCAAATAGCCAGAATTGTTGATTCTCGTCGGGTCCGCCGATCTCTTCAGTATCTGGTGCATTGGAGGGGTTACGGTCCCGAGGAAAGAATGTGGGTTCCAGCGTCAGAGGTAAACGCCAACAGGTTAATTCAGACTTTCCATGCCTCTCTTCCGGAGAGACCTGGTCCTGAGTGTCCGGAGGCCCCTCGTGAAAGGGGGGGTACTGTCACGAGGGTATCAAGAGCCACGTCTGACTCCGTTATACCCGGGGTCAGGAAGTCGCAGCGCGTGGCTGCGCGCTCTATATCTAAAGATCACGTTGTTTCTTAGTGATTGTTTTCTGTGTTTGCCTTGCTATCCTTTTTGTCTCTCTCAGGGATCCGTAGCTTCTCCTCCTCAGCTGTTTCTTGTCTGCCACTCCCTACCTCCTTATATTCTCCCCTCACACTTCTCTAGTTGCCAGTTATAGAGCTTCCTGCCTGGACATCTATACTGACCCACTGGAGTGGTTAATCCTGGTTGTCGTTCCTGAGTGCTACCCTCCGGATCCCTGTTGGGCTTATTGTTGTCTCCTGTTGTCGCCCACCTGGGAATATATGTTGAGTCTGTGTTGTCTGTCCTCCCCTTGGTGTTTTCCCTTAGAGTTAGTGGTGCGGACTAGTGTTCCCATCGCCCTGTTCACTACCTAGGGCTCAGCTCAGGGAAAGCCAGGGCTTTAGGCACGTGATCGGCATACGGGTGAGGAACCCGTCTAGGGACGTCAGGGCAGCCAGGTGCCAGCCGCCAGGTGAGTCAGGGGTCACCATCTTCCCTCTCACTTGGGCAGGGCCTTCCTCGTTCCCTCCCTCTGTGTCACGTATGTGATAGCTACGCCGACCGTGATATTAATGAACCGGAAGTGACACTTGCATGGACCCTGCCGATCAGATATTGATGACCTATCCTGAGGATATGTCCTCAATATAAATCGCTGTACAACCCCTTTAACCACCTCAGCCCCCAGTGCTTAAACACCCTGAAAGACCAGGCCACTTTTTACACTTCTGACCTACACTACTTTCACCGTTTATTGCTCGGTCATGCAACTTACCACCCAAATGAATTTTACCTCCTTTTCTTCTCACTAATAGAGCTTTCATTTGGTGGTATTTCATTGCTGCTGACATTTTTACTTTTTTTGTTATTAATCGAAATTTAACGATTTCTTTGCAAAAAAATGACATTTTTCACTTTCAGTTGTAAAATTTTGCAAAAAAAACGACATCCATATAGAAATTTTGCTCTAAATTTATAGTTCTACATGTCTTTGATAAAAAAAAAATGTTTGGGTAAAAAAAAATGGTTTGGGTAAAAGTTATAGCGTTTACAAACTATGGTACAAAAATGTGAATTTCCGCTTTTTGAAGCAGCTCTGACTTTCTGAGCACCTGTCATGTTTCCTGAGGTTCTACAATGCCCAGACAGTACAAACACCCCACAAATGACCCCATTTCTGAAAGTACACACCCTAAGGTATTCGCTGATGGGCATAGTGAGTTCATAGAACTTTTTATTTTTTGTCACAAGTTAGCGGAAAATTATGATTTATTTATTTATTTATTTTTTTCTTACAAAGTCTCATATTCCACTAACTTGTGACAAAAAATAAAAAGTTCTATGAACTCACTATGCCCATCAGCGAATACCTTGGGGTCTCTTCTTTCCAAAATGGGGTCACTTGTGGGGTAGTTATACTGCCCTGGCATTCTAGGGGCCCAAATGTGTGGTAAGGAGTTTGAAATCAAATTCTGTAAAAAATGACCTGTGAAATCCGAAAGGTGCTCTTTGGAATATGGGCCCCTTTGCCCACCTAGGCTGCAAAAAAGTGTCACACATCTGGTATCTCCGTACTCAGGAGAAGGTGGGGAATGTGTTTTGGGGTGTCATTTTATATATACCCATGCTGGGTGAGAGAAATATCTTGGCAAAAGACAACTTTTCCCATTTTTTTTATACAAAGTTGTCATTTGACCAAGATATTTATCTCACCCAGCATGGGTATATGTAAAAAGACACCCCAAAACACATTCCTCAACTTCTCCTGAGTACGGGGATACCAGATGTGTGACACTTTTTTGCAGCCTAGGTGGGCAAAGGGGCCCATATTCCAAAGAGCACCTTTCGGATTTCACTCCTCATTTTTTCCTGAATTTGATTTCAAACTCCTTACCACACATTTGGGCCCCTAGAATACCAGGGCAGTATAACTACCCCACAAGTGACCCCATTTTGGAAAGAAGACACCCCAAGGTATTCCGTGAGGGGCATGGCGAGTTCCTAGAATTTTTTATTTTTTGTCACAAGTTAGTGGAAAATGATGATTTTTTTTTTTTTTTTTTTTTCATACAAAGTCTCATATTCCACAAACTTGTGACAAAAAATAAAAACTTCCATGAACTCACTATGCCCATCAGCGAATACCTTGGGGTCTCTTCTTTCCAAAATGGGGTCACTTGTGGGGTAGTTATACTGCCCTGGCATTCTAGGGGCCCAAATGTGTGGTAAGTAGGTAAATGACCTGTGAAATCCGAAAGGTGCTCTTTGGAATGTGGGCCCCTTTGCCCACCTAGGCTGCAAAAAAGTGTCACACATCTGGTATCTCTGTATTCAGGAGAAGTTGAGGAATGTGTTTTGGGGTGTCTTTTTACATATACCCATGCTGGGTGAGATAAATATCTTGGTCAAATGCCAACTTTGTATAAAAAAATGGGAAAAGTTGTCTTTTGCCAAGATATTCAAAAGAGCACCTTTCGGATTTCACAGGTCATTTTTTACAGAATTTGATTTCAAACTCCTTACCACACATTTGGGCCCCTAGAATGCCAGGGCAGTATAACTACCCCACAAGTGACCCCATTTTGGAAAGAAGAGACCCCAAGGTATTCGCTGATGGGCATAGTGAGTTCATGGAACTTTTTATTTTTTGTCACAAGTTAGTGGAATATGAGACTTTGTATGAAAAAAAAATAAAAATAAATAAATAAGCATTTTCCACTAACTTGTGACAAAAAATAAAAAATTATAGGAACTCGCCATGCCCCTCACGGAATACCTTGGGGTGTCTTCTTTCCAAAATGGGGTCACTTGTGGGGTAGTTATACTGCCCTGGCATTTTCCAGGGGCCCTAATGTGTGGTAAGTAGGTAAATGACCTGTGAAATCCTAAAGGTGCTCTTTGGAATATGGGCCCCTTTGCCCACCTAGGCTGCAAAAAAGTGTCACACATGTGGTATCGCCGTATTCAGGAGAAGTTGGGGAATGTGTTTTGGGGTGTCATTTTACATATACCCATGCTGGGTGAGAGAAATATCTTGGCAAAAGACAACTTTTCCCATTTTTTTATACAAAGTTGGCATTTGACCAAGATATTTCTCTCACCCAGCATGGGTATATGTAAAATGACACCCCAAAACACATTCCCCAACTTCTCCTGAGTACGGCGATACCAGATGTGTGACACTTTTTTGCAGCCTAGATGCGCAAAGGTGCCCAAATTCCTTTTAGGAGGGCATTTTTAGACATTTGGATACCAGACTTCTTCTCACGCTTTGGGGCCCCTAGAATGCCAGGGCAGTATAAATACCCCACATGTGACCCCATTTTGGAAAGAAGACACCCCAAGGTATTCAATGAGGGGCATGGCGAGTTCATAGAATTTTTTTTTTTTTTGGCACAAGTTAGCGGAAATTGATATTTTTAATTTTTTTCTCACAAAGTCTCCCGTTCCGCTAACTTGGGACAAAAATTTCAATCTTTCATGGACTCAATATGCCCCTCACGGAATACCTGGGGGTGTCTTCTTTCCGAAATGGGGTCACATGTGGGGTATTTATACTGCCCTGGCATTCTAGGGGCCCTAAAGCGTGAGAAGAACTCTGGAATATAAATGTCTAAAAAATTTTACGCATTTGGATTCCGTGAGGGGTATGGTGAGTTCATGTGAGATTTTATTTTTTGACACAAGTTAGTGGAATATGAGACTTTGTAAGAAAAAAAAAAAAAAATTCCGCTAACTTGGGCCAAAAAAATATCTGAATGGAGCCTTACAGAGGGGTGATCAATGACAGGGGGGTGATCAATGACAGGGGGGTGATCAATGACAGGGGGGTTGATCAATGACAGGGGGGTTGATCAATGACAGGGGGGTGATCAGGGAGTCTATATGGGGTGATCACCACAGTCATTGATCACGCCCCTGTAAGGCTTCATTCAGACGTCCGGATGCGTTTTGTGGATCCGATCCATCTATCAGTGGATCCGTAAAAATCATGCGGACGTCTGAATGGAGCTTTACAGGGGGGTAATCAATGACAGGGGGGTAATCAATGACAGGGGGGTGATCAGGGAGTCTATATGGGGTGATCACCACAGTCATTGATCACGCCCCTGTAAGGCTTCATTCAGACGTCCGGATGCGTTTTGCGGATCCGATCCATCTATCAGTGCATCCGTAAAAATCATGCGGACATCTGAATGGAGCTTTACAGGGGGGTAATCAATGACAGGGGGGTGATCAGGGAGTCTATATGGGGTGATCACCACAGTCATTGATCATGCCCCTGTAAGGCTTCATTCAGACGTCCGGATGCGTTTTGCGGATCGGATCCATCTATCAGTGCATCCGTAAAAATCATGCGGACATCTGAATGGAGCTTTACAGGGGGGTGATCAGGGAGTCTATATGGGGTGATCACCACAGTCATTGATCATGCCCCTGTAAGGCTTCATTCAGACGTCCGGATGCGTTTTGCGGATCGGATCCATCTATCAGTGCATCCGTAAAAATCATGCGGACATCTGAATGGAGCTTTACAGGGGGGTGATCAGGGAGTCTATATGGGGTGATCACCACAGTCATTGATCATGCCCCTGTAAGGCTTCATTCAGACGTCCGGATGCGTTTTGCGGATCGGATCCATCTATCAGTGCATCCGTAAAAATCATGCGGACATCTGAATGGAGCTTTACAGGGGGGTGATCAGGGAGTCTATATGGGGTGATCACCACAGTCATTGATCACGCCCCTGTAAGGCTTCATTCAGACGTCCGGATGCGTTTTGCGGATCCGATCCATCTATCAGTGCATCCGTAAAAATCATGCGGACATCTGAATGGAGCTTTACAGGGGGGTAATCAATGACAGGGGGGTGATCAGGGAGTCTATATGGGGTGATCACCACAGTCATTGATCATGCCCCTGTAAGGCTTCATTCAGACGTCCGGATGCGTTTTGCGGATCGGATCCATCTATCAGTGCATCCGTAAAAATCATGCGGACATCTGAATGGAGCTTTACAGGGGGGTGATCAGGGAGTCTATATGGGGTGATCACCACAGTCATTGATCACGCCCCTGTAAGGCTTCATTCAGACGTCCGGATGCGTTTTGCGGATCCGATCCATCTATCAGTGGATCCGTAAAAATCATGCGGACATCTGAATGGAGCTTTACAGGGGGGTAATCAATGACAGGGGGGTGATCAATGACAGGGGGGTGATCAGGGAGTCTATATGGGGTGATCAGGGGTGATCAGGGGCTAATAAGGGGTTAATAAGTGACGGGGGGGGGGGGTGTAGTGTAGTGTAGTGGTGCTTGGTGGGACTTTACTGAGCTACCTGTGTCCTCTGGTGGTCGATCCAAACAAATGGGACCACCAGAGGACCAGGTAGCAGGTATATTAGACGCTGTTATCAAAACAGCGTCTAATATACCTGTTAGGGGTTAAAAAAAACACATCTCCAGCCTGCCAGCGAACGATCGCCGCTGGCAGGCTGGAGATCAACTCTCTTACCTTCCGTTCCTGTGAGCGCGCGCGCCTGTGTGCGCGCGTTCACAGGAAATCTCGGCCGTCGCGAGATGACGCATATATGCGTGACTCTGCGCAGGGCTGCCACCTCCGGAACGCGATCCTGCGTTAGGCGGTCCGGAAGTGGTTAAACTCTATTTACACTGATGTGTGTATTTGACATATATCCTCACTGTATGGCCTGAATATGTGCAAAAGTATGACATGCAATTGCCCATATTCTACTATAGCAAATGAATACACATTTGCAGGGGATTCCTTTGCACTGAAATGCTTAGTCAGCTGTGCTTTTAAAGAGATCCTGTCAGATTGAACATGGTGTTTGAGCTGCAGGAGGAGCTGAGTATATTAATACATAGTTTTGTGGGAAAATATTCAGTATAACTTGTCATTTATTTATCTAAATCCCTTCCCATTTTGGGCTTTGAAGTCCAGGAGGCGGTCCCATCAGTGATTGACAGCCTTCCCGCTGACTGCATATACAGAGATAGCTGTCAATCACTGATAGGACCGCCTCCTGGACTTCACAGCCTAGAATGAGCAGGAATTTAAATGTTTAAATTATACGTTTTACTGAATCTTTTTCCCATAAAACTAGCGTATATGTCTGTCTGCTC
Source organism: Bufo bufo (assembly GCF_905171765.1). NCBI lineage: Eukaryota > Metazoa > Chordata > Amphibia > Anura > Bufonidae > Bufo > Bufo bufo. Next base: position 26,309,417 of record NC_053399.1, read on the forward strand.
AGCTCCTCCTGCTCTATAACATGCTGCCTGTAGCTTACATTGCACTCTCATGGTGATGGGATCCCTTTAACCCCTTAAGGACCTAGGACGTACCGGTACGCCCTATTTCCCGAGTCCTTAAGGACCTAGGACGTACCGGTACGCCCTATTTCCCGAGTCCTTAATCGGAACTCCGGCGCCGCAGGGGTTAATCGGAACGGGATTTCGGCTGAAATCATTCAGCCGGCATCCCGTAACAATGCAGGGGGGGGTCATTTGACCCCCCCGTATCGGCGATCGCAGAAAACCGCAGGTCAATTCAGACCTGCGGTTTTCTGCGTTTCCGGTCCATTCGGGTGTCCTGTGACCCGATGAACCGGAAAAAGACTGCGATCGGTGGCGTAATTATACACCACCTATCGCAGTCCGAGGATTTGGAGAGGCGGTGCTGGCCCTGGTGCTGAATGCCGCTGTCCAGGGTGCTGATTGGTGCAGGGGAGAGAGGCGCGAGATTCAAACTTCCTGCGCTCCTCTCTCCCCTCCTCTTCCTGTCCAGCACCCTGACCGTGCAGCACCGTCCAGAACGAGCTCCTGTGTCCCCCTAATCGGCATCCATCACCCTCCTGCACCCATCGCCACCCAGGTAGGTTAGGGTCAGTGAGGGAGAGGCACCGTTAGGCAGGGAAAGAAGGGAAAAGTAAGTTAGAAAAAAAAAAAAAAAAGTACTTTTATTCCAAACTTCCAAACTTCCATCTAACCCTAACCCAGACCCCTCCTGCCACTTGCCCCCCCACCCCCCCCCCACCAGCCACTTCCCCCCCCCCCACCTGCCTCCCCCACCTACCCCCCACCAGCACCCCCCACCCCCCACTCACCACCACTTTTTTTTTTCTGCGTGCGCTGACTGGCCGGCACTTTTTAGCGTCCGTCCACTGTTAGCGCATCGCCCGCCCCACCACCCCACCGACCGCTGATCAGCGTTGTACCGCTGATCAGCAAGTTTTAACTTTTTTTTTTTCTAACACTTGCCCATTTTTTTGCCTGGACTTTTTAGTACGCGAACACCCGTTGCCCCCACACACACGCACATATAATAAAGTTTGCCACACACGCACACCTACACGCACACACACCCATGGCCCACCGGATGTTCTCGGCCGAGGAGGCATACGCCCAGATTGCCTCCGACTCTGAGAGCCCCAGTGAGGATGAGGATGACCCCACATTCCTTTTGTCATCCGCATCCTCCTCATCATCATCTGATGACGATGAGCCACCAAGGCGGCGGAGACGCCGCCAGGCGGAGCCAGGGGCCCCACATGCTAGGGATCCTGTGGCCCACCCTAGTACGAGCCGCCCTGGGGTTCGTACTGGTTTCCCGGCCCACCAAATAAGTCCACCGGAGCCCCCTGCCGATGAACTTAGCTGGTGTCCCCCAGTGGACTTTGAGCCTGAGATTCCGGATTTTGCTGGCAATCCTGGAATCCAGATTCCCACAGTGGGGTTTACTGAAATAGACTATTTTAGTTTTTTTTTCAGTAACTCACTGGTGAATTTGATGGTGGAGCAGACGAATCTGTACGCCCAACAGTTCGTCGCTCAAAACCCAGGCTCAGTTTTGGCTAGACCCGGTGGCTGGACGCCGGTCAGTGCAGCCGAAATGAGGACATTTTGGGGCCTCGTGCTGCATATGGGTCTAGTCCAAAAACCCAGTGTCAGGCAATACTGGAGTGGGGACATACTCTACCAGACCCCACTGTACAGTATGGTCATGATACGTCACCGGTTTGAGGCCATCCGGAAATGTCTGCATTATTCCGATAATGCAGCATGTCCCCCCCGAAGTGATCCTGCCTATGACCGGCTGTATAAGATACGGCCGGTCATCGATCACTTTGGGGCCACATTTCAGCAGGCCTACGTACCTGGAAGGGAGGTCGCGGTTGATGAGTCTCTCGTTGCGTTCAAGGGGAGACTCAGTTTCCGCCAATACATTCCCACAAAGCGGGCGAGGTATGGCGTGAAGCTATACAAAATTTGTGAGAGTGCCTCAGGGTACACTTACAAATTTCGTGTGTACGAGGGGCGAGATTCCCGTATTGAACCCCCAGAATGTCCCCCCACTCTGGGTGTTAGCGGGAAACTCGTGTGGGACCTTATGTACCCACTGCTGGATAATGGTTACCACTTGTACGTGGATAACTTTTATACCAGCATTCCCTTGTTCAGGTCCCTTGCCGCCAGATCCACGTTCGCTTGTGGGACCGTGCGGAAAAATCAACGCGGCCTCCCTGCCTACCCCCTCCAGGTACCTATCCCCAGGGGTGAGACCCGTGCCCTTACCAGTGGAAACCTGTTGCTGGTCAGGTATAAGGACAAGAGGGATGTCCTTATGCTGTCCACAATCCACGGTAACGGCACCACCCCTGTCCCTGTGCGAGGTACCGCGGCAACGGTCCTCAAGCCCGATTGTATCGTCGACTACAATCGGTATATGGGAGGAGTTGATCTCTCTGATCAAGTCCTCACGCCATATAACGCCATGCGCAAAACCCGGGCATGGTACAAAAAAGTTGCGGTCTACTTGGTACAGGTTGCCATGTACAACTCTTTTGTACTATCCCGAAGCGCTGGCAGCACAGGGACATTCCTCCAGTTCTATGAGGCAGTCCTCAAAGACCTGATCTTTTCGGACCGGGAAAGAGCAGGCCGGAGTACCTCGGGAATTGGAGGCGCCCGGATCGTCCCTGGCCAACACTTTCCAGGTGTGGTCCCCCATACTGGAAAGAAGGGACGAACCCAAAAAAAGTGCAGAGTGTGTCACAAGAGGGGGATACGGAAGGACACCACTACTCAATGTGACACTTGCCCCGATCATCCGGGCCTCTGCATTATCAATTGCTTCAGGGAGTATCACACTTCCATGGAGTACTAAATTTTTATAATCCTCAACAGTCCACTAGAGAACATAAAACACTATGGCTCTCAGACTTTGGAGACACGGAAACAATTTTTCTTTCCCCAAAAAATATTAGTTTTAGAGCAGGCATCCTCAAACTGCGGCCCTCCAGATGTTGTAAAACTATAACTCCCAGCATGCCCAGACAACCTACAGCCATCAGCAGGGCATGGTGGGAATTGTAGTTTTACAATATCTGGAGGGCCGCAGTTTTAGGATGCCTGCTTAGTGTCTCCAAAGTCTGAGAGCCATACATATTGGGCATCGTCGCGTGCGTAAAAGTCGTCGCTATAAAAATAACTTTTGACCAAACGCCTCGGATGAACGGTGTTAAAAATATAAAATAAAAACTGTGCCAAAACACCAATTTTTGGGCAAAATTTCAATTTGAATCCATTTTGCCGGTAATAAAGCAAGGGTTAACAGCCAAACAAAACTAAATATTTATTGCCCCGATTCTGTAGTTTGCAGAAACACCCCATATGTGGTCGTAAATGGCTATATAGCCGCACGGCAGGGCATAGAACGAAGGGAACTCCATATGGTTTCTGGAAGGCAGATTTTGATGGACAGTTTTTTTTTTGACACCATGTCCCATTAGAAGCCCCCCCTGATGTAGCCTAGACTAGAAACTCCAAAAAAGTGACCCCATCTAAGAAACTACACCCCTCAAGGTATTCAAAAGTTACTTTACAAACTATGTTAACCCTTTAGGTGTTCCACAAAACCAAATAGTGAATGTAGAAACAATTTTAGAATTACATTTTTTTGTTACATTGCCTCAAAAAAGACTAATATAGAGCAACCAAAAATCAAATTTACCCCAAAAATAGTCCCAAAACAACAACCACCTTATCCCGTAGTTTCCTAGATGGGGTCACTTTTATGGAGTTTCTACTCTAGGGGTGCATCAGGGGGCTTGAAAGGGTACATGGTGTCAATAAACCAGTCCAGCAAAATCTGCCTTCCAAAAATGACGTTCCCCTTCTTCTATGTCCTGCCGTTTAGCCAAATAGTAGTTTACGACCACATATGGGGTGTTTTTGCAAACTACAGAATCAGGGCAACCCATTTTGAGTGTTGTTTGGCAGTTAACCCTTGTTTTACTCCTGGAAAAAATTGATTATATTGGAAAATTTTCCAAAAAATAGAAATTTCAAAATTGTTTCTCCATCTGCCATTAACTCTTGTGGAACACCTAAAGGGTTAACAAAGTTTGTAAACCCAGTTTTGAATACCTTGAGGGGTGTACTTTCTTAGATGGAGTCACTTTTTTGAAATTTCTATTCTAGGGGTGCAACAGGGGGCTTCAAATGGGACATGGTATAAACAAAACCAGTCCTACCAAATCTGCCTTCCAAAACCCATATGGTGTTCCCCTCCTTCTATGTGCTACCGTTCGGCCAAACAGTAGTTTACGACCACATATGGGGTGTTTTTGCAAACTACAGAATCAGGGCAACCCATTTTGAGTGTTGTTTGGCAGTTAACCCTTGTTTTACTCCTGGAAAAAATTGATTATATTGGAAAATTTTCCAAAAAATAGAAATTTCAAAATTGTTTCTCCATCTGCCATTAACTCTTGTGGAACACCTAAAGGGTTAACAAAGTTTGTAAACCCAGTTTTGAATACCTTGAGGGGTGTACTTTCTTAGATGGAGTCACTTTTTTGAAATTTCTATTCTAGGGGTGCAACAGGGGGCTTCAAATGGGACATGGTATAAACAAAACCAGTCCTGCCAAATCTGCCTTCCAAAACCCATATGGTGTTCCCCTCCTTCTATGTGCTACCGTTCGGCCAAACAGTAGTTTACGACCACATATGGGGTGTTTTTGCAAACTACAGAATCAGGGCAACCCATTTTGAGTGTTGTTTGGCAGTTAACCCTTGTTTTACTCCTGGAAAAAATTGATTATATTGGAAAATTTTCCAAAAAATAGAAATTTCAAAATTGTTTCTCCATCTGCCATTAACTCTTGTGGAACACCTAAAGGGTTAACAAAGTTTGTAAACCCAGTTTTGAATACCTTGAGGGGTGTACTTTCTTAGATGGAGTCACTTTTTTGAAATTTCTATTCTAGGGGTGCAACAGGGGGGCTTCAAATGGGACATGGTATAAACAAAACCAGTCCTGCCAAATCTGCCTTCCAAAACCCATATGGTGTTCCCCTCCTTCTATGTGCTACCGTTCGGCCAAACAGTAGTTTACGACCACATATGGGGTGTTTTTGCAAACTACAGAATCAGGGCAACCCATTTTGAGTGTTGTTTGGCAGTTAACCCTTGTTTTACTCCTGGAAAAAATTGATTATATTGGAAAATTTTCCAAAAAATAGAAATTTCAAAATTGTTTCTCCATCTGCCATTAACTCTTGTGGAACACCTAAAGGGTTAACAAAGTTTGTAAACCCAGTTTTGAATACCTTGAGGGGTGTACTTTCTTAGATGGAGTCACTTTTTTGAAATTTCTATTCTAGGGGTGCAACAGGGGGCTTCAAATGGGACATGGTATAAACAAAACCAGTCCTGCCAAATCTGCCTTCCAAAACCCATATGGTGTTCCCCTCCTTCTATGTGCTACCGTTCGGCCAAACAGTAGTTTACGACCACATATGGGGTGTTTTTGCAAACTACAGAATCAGGGCAACCCATTTTGAGTGTTGTTTGGCAGTTAACCCTTGTTTTACTCCTGGAAAAAATTGATTATATTGGAAAATTTTCCAAAAAATATAAATTTCAAAATTGTTTCTCCATCTGCCATTAACTCTTGTGGAACACCTAAAGGGTTAACAAAGTTTGAAAAAACAGTTTTGAATACCTTGAGGGGTGTAGTTTCTAGAATGGGGTCATTTTTGGGAGGTTTCTATTATCTAAGCCTCACAATATGACTTCAAACCTGAACTGGTCCATAAAAAGTGGGATTTTGAAGATTTCTGAAAATTTCAAAATTTGCTTCTAAACTTCTAAGCCTTGTAACATCCCCAAAAAATAAAATATCATTCCCAAAACAATTCAAGCATGAAGTAGACATATGGGGAATGTAAAGTCATCACAATTTTTGGGGGTATTACTATGTATTACAGAGGTAGAGAAACTGAAAATTTGAAATTTGCTAATTTTTCAAAATTTACGGTAAAAATTGTATTTTTTTATGCAAAAAAATTAACTTTTTTGACCCAATTTTAGCAGTGTCATGAAGTACAATATGTGACGAAAAAAACAATCTCAGAACGGCCTGGGTAAGTCAAAGCGTTTTAAAGTTATGAGCACTTAAAGTGACACTGGTCAGATTTGCAAAAAATGGCCTGGTCCTTAAGGTGAAAATGAGCCTGGTCCTTAAGGTGAAAATGAGCCCGGTCCTTAAGGGGTTAATAGAGTTAAAAAAACTCTATAAAAGATTTTATGAAGCATACCAAGCCAAACTAATGCCACAAGGACACCCTTTTGCATGCATTGCGGCCATAGAAGGGTTTGGATGTTTGCTAAATTCCCCAGAAGCGTTGTCTCCTGGAACATACATGAACAGTCACATGGATCTACGTCTGGATGATAAAAGCCCAAACCATGATTGGATGCAAAAAGAGAAGTGATATAACTACTTCATTTATACTTTTCCACCTTTCAAGCAAATTGCAGAGTGTCTTGGGTTCATGTTAGTAATATAATATTCCTTAGTTCTTTTGTTCCTTTTACTCCAGCTACACGAGCTCCATCATACGCCAGTAATGTATTCTGAGGAATGGTTTGTAAGATTTCAATTCCCTGTGCAAATAAGGTGTGTGTATGTATGTATATATATATACTGTATATATTAAAAGCTATGCAGAAACCCTTGACTCGACAAAGGAAGCAATACCGTGTAATGATGTGCACATCTTGTCTTCTTTGTGCTGTAAGTTAAATGAGGAGTTTAATGCACATAAGTGAGCCCCACAACACTTTCATGTTGTCCCTGCGGGATTTGCAAATACTATAAGCAGTTGAAGAATGCTTTCAGTCTACAAAAAGAAAATGTAGCAAGAAATAACTGATACTATTTGTCATTGTGATGAATATTTCAGACAGAGTCCAAACTGAGAAAATCACATGAGATACAACTTGATAATAGCAGCACTCCTAGGTTAATACTGTAGTAAAATCCAGCAAAAAGAATATGTACAAACCTGTCGGCATCGAGATTTTCTCACATTACCTTAAAATATAATCCCATAAACGCCCTTTTTAAACAACTCATTTGATGATGGCCTGAAACAGATAATGATCTTCATCTTCCTCGCAGCAAGTGCTATCGCAAGAACAACCCTCAACAGCAGCCATGGAGTCTTAGGTAGAGCAAGCCTAAGGGCTCATGCACATGACAGTATGTATTTTGCGGTCCACAAAACACGTATCTGCAAAAAAAAAAAAAAATACGGATGACATCCGTATTGCATCCGGGTTTTTTTGCGGATCCATTGTAACAATGCCTGTCCTTGTCTGCAAAATGGTTCTATTTCCAGTTCATCCCTCATGACAGCACAACAGGAGGATGCTCCCCTTTGACCTTCTTGGGACAGGAAAAAGAGAGGTTAAAAAGGTTCCTCCCACCTCCACCCACCAGTGTTCTTCTTGTCCTATTCCTGGAAGGACCCAGAGAGGTTCCCTGCTCTAGGGTTGAAGAGATTCTACAAGAACTTTTACGGCCTAAGGTTGGAACTAGGATCGGGGGGTGTCGGGCCTCCCCTTCTAGGTCTCGAATAGCCTTGCTAAAACCTCTCGGGGTAGAGGTCCCTTAGCAACCCGGAACCCACCTGGCGGTGCATGGCTTGCTGCCTGACTCTGTGGAGTCCGAGCCTATAGGTGGGTTCTCTGATGGCCTGGGTTCGATCGTTGGGTTCATCCTTATCCTTCCTACCCTATAAGTGGCCGTGCCAGTACCTCTGTGGCTCCTAACCCTGATGAAGTGGGTAATGCAGCTGGTGGTTACCTCACTATGGATGGCTATGGGTTTATGGAGCTTCGATCCGCTGTTCCTTAACCCTGCCTCTGTGCATGTGGAGTTCAGCAGGATCGGGCCTCAGTGCGCCTGAAAAAGTCAGCAGCTGGAATGGGGCCTTTTCTCCTCTCCTTACCAACGCTCTGTATGCAGGTGTTGGCAGAAGCTGCATGACAATATTGATGCTCACACATATAGCTGCAGCTATGTACTCTGCACAGGTCCTGTAACCTTTTGCCACTCCTCAGTCCCTGTGTCTTCTGGCTAGTGCCATGTAAAGATCTTGTGGAACCCTAAGACTGCTTCTGACCTTGAAGCTATGCGGGCAGGTGGGTTCTCGGTTGGCCTGGTTTCTTCGGGAGGGTACTTCTCCTTCTTCCTTGAGTTCATACCAACACCTCCTGGTACGGGATCCCAAGCTTGTCCTGGACCGGTATGAAGTTAATGGTACAAGTTACCTCATCGTTGATGTCCATGCCTGCTGTGTGCCAGTGCTGTCATCTTGGCTTTATTTCTTACATATACCTTGTAGACATCCGGAGTTAGATGTTTATGAGATTATAACAATATTTTATCTGGTTTTAGAGCAAGTCTCTTTTACGCAATTGTACTTACCATATAGACTAGGCTTAGAGGTAAAGGGAATCTCGGAAATAAATTAGATATATAACAGTCATGTAGGTGTCCGTTAAAGTGAGTATTATCTTAGAGTATTGGACCCTTTTAAAATATAGCTTTTATTAATTCTATCTAAAAGATAATAAATCACCCTGTGATATCTGGGTGACCTTAGGAAAGTAAGGACAAGATGCCGCCCAGCTACCACCGTTAATAGGTGAGTTTGATGCCGTATAGATAGTACAGATTCCACACGGGCACTTATGAGATTGGTAATAGATATAGGTTAGGGGAAGGCTGGGGCACTTGAATAGGTGCTGGGGGTAGCTCTCTCCATGTGCCAGCCCTAGATACGACTTTGCCCAGGGATAATCCCTTATGGTGGGATCTCCCTGTCCCCGTACCTGCCCTTTCTGGCCCTGTAGAACCCTATATGTTGAATATGATGTCAATGGTATTTTTTAACCCCAAAATTCCATTGACATCATATTTAACATATAGGGTTCTACAGGGCCAGACAGGGCAGGTACGGGGACAGGGAGATCCCACCAAAAGGGATTATCCCTGGGCAAAGGCGTATCTAGGGCTGGCACAGGGAGATAGCCACCCCCAGCACCTATTCAAGTGCCCCAGCCTTCCCATAACCTATATCTATTACCAATCTCATAAGTGCCCATGTGGAATATGTACTATCTATACGGCATCAAACTCACCTATTCACAGTGGTAGCTGGGCGGCATCTTGTCCTTACTTTCCTAAGGTCACCCAGATATCACAGGGTGATTTATTATCTTTTAGATAGAATTCGAGGTAAAGGGCATCCTTTTTATGACCGATGTCTAATAAGATAATTTATTCTTCCTTTAATTTAGTATTTAACCCCTTAAGGACACGGCCATTTCCCCTTAAGGACCACTTTTTGCAAATCTGACCAGTGTCACTTTATGTGGTGATAACTTAAAAATGCTTTTACTTATCCAGGCCATTCTGAGATTGTTTTTTCGTCACATATTGTGACACTGGTAAAATTGTGACACTGGTAAAATGGAGTAAAAAAAAAAATTCATTTTTATTTATAAAAAATTACCAAATTTACCAAAAACAATTTCTCTACTTTTATAATAGTAATACCTCCAAAAATAGTTATTATTTAGCATTCCCCATATGTCTACTTCATGTTTGGATCATTTTCGGAATGCCATTTTATTTTTTGGGGACGTTACAAGGCTTAGAAGTAAATCTTTAAATTTTTCTGAAAATTTCTAAAACCCACTTTTTCAGGACCATTTCAGGTCTGAAGTCACTTTGTGAGGCTTACATAATAGAAGCCACCTAAAAATGACCCCATTTTACAAACTAAACCCCATCTGTAACATACATACATATTGTAATGCATTGCCTTTTACTGTATTACACAGAGTAATACACTAGCAGGTTGCCTAGGAGACCCAGCCTGATGCTGGATCTCCTCGGCTCCCATAGAAGGCAGTTCCCGATGCCGTTCAAGGCATTTGGCAGCCTCTGCATGGCATCGGGCTGCCTTCTGAGACATTGAGTCCCCGCCACAGCAGCGCGGGGACTCGATGCGCCCCCTCAAACACAAACCCCTTCTATGCCGCAGCGATCGCCGGTGCGGGGGGGGGGGTCACAGGACCCCCCTCGGCATTAACCTAGGATGCCTGCTGATTGATTTCAGCAGGCACCCAGTTCCAATCACCGCCCGCCGCGCGGCGGTGATCGAAAATACACAGGGCGTACAGGTACGCCCTGTGTCCTTAAGAGGTTAAGTCTATAAACAGAGGTAGGTCTGATCAAGGATGCAGATAGAGACATTTCAGAGATACGACTGGGTTCACGAATTCTGTCATCAAGAAGTTTCTGTCTCAGGTTTGTTCCTGATTCTGTGAAACTGTATTTTTATCCAATTATAAATATCTGAGATATGTTGTCCTTAGCCTCCCCCCCCCCCCCCCCCCAAATTATAATTTGGTATGTCTCCTGCTGTTAGGCTGAATTGAAAAATAGGAATTAGACTTACCGATAATTCACTTTCCAGAGATTCCCTCATGACAGCACCTGTACATTTGCTCCCTTATTAACTACTATGTAAATATTGCATATAAGATTTTCTGTTGAATCAGTTGTGTAACGGATGTCCTAGCACCCCGACCGGGTACCTCCGTCGCTCCTAGCGCTTCCCGAGGACTCCAAGCACTCCACTTGACACCGTAAGCACTGCAGACCCCATGAACCGCCGAAGCTTGGTTGAGGTCTCACCGTCTCCTACCCACCCTGGACCTACGACAAGGCTCCAGGCTCCAGTGGGTGAACCTCTCCTAAATCCAGAGAGCAGGAACAGCTCTTACAAGAGCTAGTAGTTATAGCCAGGGGAGTATAGCAAATCTTCAGCGTATAGCAATCCCCAGTGTCGATCAGTTACCCAATCACCAGCCTCAACATGATGAAGGGTAAAACAGGAACTCTTTATTGAAGACCAACTCAATATATATACAGTTCAAGAAGTCTAACAACATAACACAATCAACCATGAACAACATGCAAACAGACATCTTCACCCCCTCCATAATGAATGAATAGGGAGGGAGGAGACACGTGATGGGATTATCTCCTGAGTATATCATAGGGTGATCTACGCATCTAGGAGTCGGCTGCTATTATAATCAACTATATTAATCCCATCACGAACAGAATCAGTGGCAGTCTCAGTGTAGAGGTAACCCTTTTTGTGTTGCTGAATCCACACCATGCCTTTTTAATGGGCAATAGGAAATATGTGACATATAAATTACACACATAAATCAGGGTTCATAGTTCCTTGTAACCCCAAAAGGTCTTAGGGGGTCTCCATAGTTCTCGGTCCATAGTCTGTAGGAAGGAGGCTGGCCCTCAGGCTTATCCAGCAGCCCCAGTGACTGTTCAGTCCGTCACAAGTTGCATCCATCCTAGTGTAGTAATCTGGAAAAACACTGGTGGGTGGAGGTAGGAGGGACCTTTTTAACCTCTCTGTTTTCTGTCCCAAGAAGGTCAAAGGGGAGCATCCTCCTGTTGTGCTGCCATGAGGGGATCTCTGGCAAGTGAATTACCGGTAAGCCTAATTAATATTTTTTTGGCAGAACGGACATACGGAATACACATGGAGTAATTTCTGTTTTTTTTGTGGATCCAATAAAGTGAATGGTTCCGCATACCCACCTGTAAAGAAACGGGGGGAAAAATAACTTGTAAATTATATATATATATATATATATATACACTGCTCAAAAAAATAAAGGGAACACAAAAATAACACATCCTAGATCTGAATTAATTAAATATTCTTCTGAAATACTTTGTTCTTTACATAGTTGAATGTGCTGACAACAAATTCACACAAAAAAAAAAAATGGAAATCAAATTTTTTAACCCATGGAGGTCTGGATTTGGAGTCACACTCAAAATTAAAGTGGAAAAACACAGTACAGGCTGATCCAACTTTGATGTAATGTCCTTAAAACAAGTCAAAATGAGGCTCAGTAGTGTGTGTGGCCTCCACGTGCCTGTATGACCTCCCTACGACTGTGCATGCTCCTGATGAGGTGGCGGACGGTCTCCTGAGGGATCTCCTCCCAGACCTGGACTAAAGCATCTGCCAACTCCTGGACAGTCTGTGGTGCAACGTGCTGTTGGTGGATAGAGCGAGACATGATGGCAGTCAGGCTACCTCTGGCGAGCACATGGAGGGCTGTGCGGCCCTCCAAAGAAATGCCACCCCACACCATTACTGACCCAATGCCAAACCGGTCATGCTGGAGGATGTTGCAGGCAGCAGAACGTTCTCCACGGCGTCTCCAGACTCTGTCACGTCTGTCACATGTGCTCAGTGTGAACCTGCTTTCATCTGTGAAGAGCACAGGGCGCCAGTAGCGAATTTCCCAATCTTGGTGTTTTCTGGCAAATGCCAAACGTCCTGCACGGTGTTGGGCTGTAAGCACAACCCCCACCTGTGGATGTCGGGCCCTCATATCACCCTCATGGAGTCTGTTTCTGACCGTTTGAGCAGACACATGCACATTTGTGGCCTGCTGGAGCTCATTTTGCAGGGCTCTGGCAGTGCTTCTCCTGTTCCTCCTTGCACAAAGGCGGAGGTAGCGGTCCTGCTGCTGGGTTGTTGCCCTCCTACGGCCTCCTCTACGTCTCCTGATGTACTGGCCTGTTTCCTGGTAGCGCCTCCATGCTCTGGACACTACGCTGACAGACACAGCAAACCTTCTTGCCACAGCTCGCATTGATGTGCCATCCTGGATAAGCTGCACTACCTGAGCCACTTGTGTGGGTTGTAGACTCCGTCTCATGCTACCACTAGAGTGAAAGCACTGCCAGCATACAAAAGTGACCAAAACATCAGCCAGGAAGCATAGGAACTGAGAAGTGGTCTGTGGTCACCACCTGCAGAACCACTCCTTTATTGGGGGTGTCTTGCTAATTGCCTATAATTTCCACCTGTTATCTATCCCATTTGCACAACAGCATGTGAAATTGATTGTCACTCAGTGTTGCTTCCTAAGTGGACAGTTTGATTTCACAGAAGTGTGATTGACTTGGAGTTACATTGTGTTGTTTAAGTGTTCCCTTTATTTTTTTGAGCAGTGTATTATATTATATACAAAAATGGCAATACGCAAAAGAGTACATCAAATAGATTTATTTTTCTGTATAAGGAAATTAGCATATGCTTATTGTACACAGTTTTGAAAATCTTGTCAATAAAAAGGATTTGTTAAAAAAATAAAAAATAAAATAAGTGTTGCCTAAGACAGGAGAGAATAGGCCAGTCTTCTGTTTATTCAATGACGTTGAGATGGAGAAAGCATTCCAAAAAACAATTTCTCTCCTGGAAACAAATCCTGTCAAGATTGATGCAAGTGCGTTATCGGCTGCTCATTGAGCCAGATACTTCTGGAGGAACCTGCCTTGCATGAACAGGCCTCTAGTAGCTACAAACAATGAGAAGACAAAGCTTCAAGATTGCTTGGAGCCCAGAAGAGTCGCGAAGTTCATCAAGTCTGTGTAACATAAAGAATTTCACCACTAAGTAATTTGGTCCATACCGCAAAAGGAGGTGTATAATCACCCATAAATCTGACAAAAAAAAGCCAGTTTCATATAACAAATTTCACCACTATGTAATTCGGCCCAAAGCGCATAAGGAGGTGTACAATCACCTGTACATTTTCCAAAAAAACCCAGTGTCACATTAAGAATTTCCCCACTAAGTAACTTGGTCCATACAGCAAAAGGAGGTGTACAATCACCCATAAATTTGCCGAAAAAAAGCCCATTTCATATAACAAATTTCACCACTACATAATTCAGCCCATACCGCAAAAGGAGGTGTACAGTCACCCATGAATTTCCCCCCCAAAAAGCTGTTTCACAGAAAGCACCGCCAGCATTCAAAAGTGACCAAAACATCAGCCAGGAAGCATAGGAACTGAGAAGTGGTCAGGTCACCACCTGCAGAACCACTCCTTTATTGGGGGTGTCTTGCTAATTGCCTATAATTTCCACCTGTTGTCTATCCCATTTGCACAACAGCATGTGAAATTGATTGTCACTCAGTGTTGCTTCCTAAGTGGACAGTTTGATTTCACAGAAGCGTGATTGACTTGGAGTTACATTGTGTTGTTTGTGTTCCCTTTATTTTTTTGAGCAGTGTATATACACACTCACCTAAAGAATTATTAGGAACACCTGTTCTATTTCTCATTAATGCAATTATCTAGTCAACCAATCACATGGCAGTTGCTTCAATGCATGTAGGGTTGTGGTCCTGGTCAAGACAATCTCCTGAACTCCAAACTGAATGTCAGAATGGGAAAGAAAGGTGATTTAAGCAATTTTGAGCGTGGCATGGTTGTTTGTGCCAGACGGGCCGGTCTGAGTATTTCACAATCTGCTCAGTTACTGGGATTTTCACGCACAACCATTTCTAGGGTTTACAAAAAATGGTGTGAAAAGGGGAAAACATCCAGTATGCGGCAGTCCTGTGGGCAAAAAGGCCTTGTGGATGCTAGAGGTCAGAGGAGAATGGGCCGACTGATTCAAGCTGATAGAAGAGCAACGTTGACTGAAATAACCACTCGTTACAACCGAGGTATGCAGCAAAGCATTTGTGAAGCCACAACACGCACAACCTTGAGGCGGATGGGCTACAACAGCAGAAGACCCCACCGGGTACCACTCATCTCCACTACATATAGGAAAAAGAGGCTACAATTTGCACGAGCTCACCAAAATTGGACTGTTGAAGACTGGAAAAATGTTGCCTGGTCTGATGAGTCTCGATTTCTGTTGAGACATTCAAATGGTAGAGTCCGAATTTGGCGTAAACAGAATGAGAACATGTATCCATCCTCTGATGGCTGGTGGTGGTGTAATGGTGTGGGGGATGTTTTCTGGGCACACTTTAGGTCCCTTAGTGCCAATTGGGCATCGTTTAAATGCCACGGGCTTACCTGAGCATTGTTTCTGACCATGTCCATCCCTTCATGACCACCATGTACCCATCCTCTGATGGCTACTTCCAGCAGGATAATGCACCATGTCACAAAGCACGAATCATTTCAAATTGGTTTCTTGAACATGACAATGAGTTCACTGTACTAAAATGGCCCCCACAGTCACCAGATCTCAACCCAATAGAGCATCTTTGGGATGTGGTGGAACGGGAGCTTCGTGCCCTGGATGTGCATCCCTCAAATCTCCATCAACTGCAAGATGCTATCCTATCAATATGGGCCAACATTTCTAAAGAATGCTATCAGCACCTTGTTGAATCAATGCCACGTAGAATTAAGGCAGTTCTGAAGGCAAATGAGAAATAGAACAGGTGTTCCGAATAATTCTTTAGGAGAGTGTGTGTGTGTATATATATATATATATATATATATATATATATATAAATAATTTTATTTTATTTTTTCCATAAAACTTAGGTCCCATTCACTCAGCAGTGAAAAACGTCCATGTGACGGCCGACAGGAGAGCATAATAATAATGGCTAGTGCTATAGTTCCATACTGGCCACCTCGTATCTGCACTGCAACGTTGCTCGTATTCCATGGAATCGAGCAGTGTGTAATGTGATGGAAAAATGAATCCAGCCAGCAAAGGAGGCAATATGGATAATAACAATACATTAGTAAGTGCCTTGTATTAACTTTCTCTACATGATAAATGCCATTTTCTGAAGTGAGACAAACCCTTTAATGATGCCATGAACAGGTGCCATTCAACTGGTGCAGTCATATCAAAGATGCTTTCTGTAAATCGGCAATAAAATCACTCAGTGAAAACTAAGTAAACTTGATACCCTGACCAAAACCAGATTATGGGGGGCTGCATTCTACTTCTATCAAAAGTAAGGATGCTGCATTAGTGTGTGATGAGAAATTTAAGATTTGTCTCCAAGTCTTTAAGTAAGAAATACTAGATTTACTAGAATATCAAGTGCAGAAAGGGATGGGCAATTTGAAATATTGTCAGCAGAAATATTAAAGCTGCCTAGGGATATCAGGTCTATTGGTGCAGATTCCTTTGTCAGCATAAACCTTTCATTTACACCTTAGTATAAACTCTGACAGCTCTGGGCTAACTGTCAGATCAAATGAATCCAGAATACAGTACGCAACCAAGCGCAGAAAAAATCATAAAGAAAGCCTAAAATGTCAATTACAAAGGATCAAACACATTTTAAACAATTAGCTTATTCTTTTATTTTTTTTAATGAAATTCTTAAAAACTGTGTGTAGATATACAGTATATACAAAACTATAAAAATTATTCTCCCAACAATAGTAAGTGTTAATGCAAGAACATTGACTTATTCATAACTGGAAGATAGCCATCAGGCAGCTATCAATCATGCATGATCTGGGAGATTTGAAAGATTTGTGAGAACATTTAATAAAATCATAGTTAATTTTACATGGGAGACTAAGAAATTACAAGGTGGATGATATTACTATGTTGACTTTTTATAATATCCTGCCATAGTGAAGAGCAGGGATTAACAACCTTCGGCACTCCAGCTGCTGTTAAACTACAACTCCCAGCATGCACACAAATGGTTCTTGTAACTTCCATAGAAGTGAAAGTAAGATTCTGGGGGTTGTAGTTTCAGAACAGCTGGAGTGCCGGAGATTGATGATGACTGGTGTAGGAGGATCAGGGTGGATTAGTTAAAGTGGATTGTGAATGGAACCAGTGTGAGTTTTTCGGGGACACTGGAACACACTGGTAAAATTTGTTAAATTCCTTTTTTTTCCTTTCCTTTTTGCATAGATATTTAAACATGGCACAAGGCTATGTGCTGTGGGGGACATTTATTATTTCAAGTTTGTCTGTTTATAGAGTAAATTTGTTCAGTGTTTTGGTGCCGATTTCTGTTTGTGCAGCTGGATTCTGAAGCATTTACTATGTGCAACGTTTACAAAAGGCGCAACCTACACCAGGCGAGCTTCTGGTGTACTTGTCTAGATAAAGGTGTACACCACATTGCACTTGAGCCACAAACATCATTACTGTTCACAATTTCATGAATTTGGCGCAACCCCGCAAATCAAAACCAGACTATAAAATGACACCAAAATTTTCCTAAATGGTAAATTCCCACTGTAATTTTATAAAGCTTAGGTTTCAAAGTATTTCTCGTGTCTGACAGTGGGACTATGCCTGAAAAGTGTCTTACTTTGTGGCAGAATTTGTGGCGCACTTGCTGCACCAAATATATGCACGGTATGCGCCGCAATTTTGTTTAATTTAATAAATGCAAGACACATTAGGTTTTTTGGACAACTTTTGTGCCAGCTCTTTGTCTAATTCTGTTTGGCAGCTTGTTTTGGCGCAGTGTTAAATAGATTTTGGCTCATGTTTTGGACAAAAACTGTATCGGCTCCATGGTAGTTTAAAAAGTGGTATTCAATTTTGATGTGAACGGTGCATTGTGTTGTTAATAGGGATTTTTTGTGTGTATTGTGTTGAATCCTCCCTTCACCACTTTCTAAAACAACATCACAGATTTAGACACATTTAACAGTCCAAATACATACTGGTGATAAATTTGGCACAAATTAAAAATGGCTGCCCAGAGCGTGAGGACTTCAGCAGTATGTGACCTCACGCTGTGCTGGGTCAGGTAACACTACAATGTGCCGCAGGAGGAACAAGAAGAGCGTGAATGTCAGGAGTGGTGGTGGCGTCCGTAACAGGAGAGGTAAGTTGATTTTTTTATTTATTTTTTGTCTGCTTTGAGCATGGGGGTCTGATCTGAGGACAGCTTAGGGAGTCATTCACATTAGGTATCTGATCTGAGGTCTGCTTGGGAGTCATTCACATTGGTGCCCTGATCTGAGGTCTGTTTGGGGGGGTCATTCACATTGGGTCTCTGATCTGAGGTCTGCTTGGGGAGTCATTCACATTGGGGGGGTCTGATCTGTGGTCTGCTTGGGGGGTCATTCACATTGGGGTTCTGATCTGAGGTCTGCTTGGTGGTCATTCACATTGGGGCTCTGATCTGAGGTCTGCTTGGGAGTTCATTCACATTGGGGTTCTAATCTGAGGTCTGCTTAGGGGTCATTCACATTGGTGCTCTGATCTGAGGTCTGCTTGGGGGAGTCATTCACATTGGGGCTCTGATCTGAGGTCTGCTTGGGGGGTCATTCACATTTGGGGTCTGATCTGAAGTCTGCTTGGGGGTTATTCACATTGGGAGTCTAAATAGAGGCATCTTATTCACATTGGGGCTGTGATCTGAGGTCTGAATGGGGGTTTTATTAACATTGGGGGGTCTGAGCTGAGGTCTGATTAACATTGGGGGGTCTGATCTGAGGTCTGCTTGGGGGGGGGTCATTCACATTGGGGGGTCAGATCTGAGGTCTGCTTGGGAGGTCATTCACATTGGGGGTCTGATCTGAGGTCTGAATGGGGGTTTTATTAACATTGGGGGGTCTGAGCTGAGGTCTGATTAACATTGGGGGGTCTGATCTGAGGTCTGCTTGGGGGGGTCATTCACATTGGGGTTCTGATCTGATGTCTGCTTAGGGGTCATTCACATTGGGAGTCTGATCTGGGGTCTGCTTGGGGGGGTCATTCACATTGGGGTTCTGATCTGATGTCTGCTTAGGGGTCATTCACATTGGGAGTCTGATCTGAGGTCTGCTTGGGGGGTCATTCACATTGGGGCTCTGATCTGAGGTCTGCTTGGGGGGGTCATTCACATTGGGGCTCTCATCTGAGGTCTGCTTGGGGGGTCATTCACATTGGGGATATGATGTGAGGTCTGCTTGGGGGGGTCATTCACATTGGGGGTCTGATCTAAGGTTGCTTTGGGGTCATTCACATTGGGCATCTGAATGGAGGAGTCTTATTCACATTGGGCTGTGATCTGAGGTCTGAATGGGGTTTTTATTAACATTGGGGGGGTCTGAGATGAGGTCCGATTAACATTGGGGTGTCTGAGGTGCTTTTGATTTTTTTTCCCCCTTATTTTCTTTCTCTAATAACCTAGGTGCATCTTATGGCCAGGTGTGACTTATAGGGCAAAAAATATGGTAAATTGTTAGGAGGCCTTACATCTACTAAGGGAAAATTCTGCCATAATACATCATGCAATTGAAAATATAACAGTTTCTCTTTACAGTATATTCTCAACTAATTAGTGAAAAAATTACATATCGCTTTATAAATTGACAGAAGTACAGTTGGGCTGATAGAAATCCATGGGCACAATATCACTATATTACTATTTATACAGTATGTTAGGATTTATATTGCAATGTAGTGACCTATTCTTATGAATCTTTTGTGGTACCAAAAAATGGTCAAGGCAAGGAGAAAACAAAATGCTTGCTCCTTTCCAACAAATTACCAAGATATGCATCTTGTCAATTTTAGGAAAGACTGACAGGAAGGTAGAGATTTGGTGACGTCTAGAAGTATCTGCTGTGCTAGTTACTATGCGATGTCCTAAATGTAACAAAGGGTGTCCAAATTAATAAATATATTAAAAAGCTCCTATTTTTACTGTTGATTTCTCTTTAATTGCAGCATTTTTTTATTGATAACCTTTATTGTAATGTATGTGTGTGTATGTATGTGTATGTTTTATATATACACATAATATATTGTTTGTATGCTTATATATATATTTGTTTTCATTCTCTCATTTCCTATCTACCATGGGACTGTTTTCATTTCCTAAGTCCAGTCACACTCTCGCCTCATTCTCTTACAACTACTAGGATATCTTTATGATCTATAGTATCTGCAACCCACCCAGAGAAATGACACTATAATATATATCATTTTTAACATGATCTGCAGTAAAAGAATATTATGCTAGAGTTCCAGCCTGTGTAACTGTATATCCATCCAACTCCTTTTCCACCATGTTTGATTTGCAACTAACAAGGACCAAAGGCAGTTTCTTATGTCATTATGCGGCTCTGCGGTGCGGCATGTTGCTATGGCATGGTAGGAAAATCGGATATCTCTCGGCTCCCCTAACATGATGACCTTTCGGTCAGTTTATTGTAATTATTGCGTCACAAATGACATCCTGTAATTGAGAGCAGCATGATGTAAATGGAGTAGGGGGAAATGATTCATGAGGCAATAACATCCCTATAGATTACCCCCTGCAAACATTAATTGAGATTAACTGTACTGATCTCGGCAATTATCAGACTTGTTACATACATCCTTTTAATCACGAGCAGTGTTAAGCTTGGTCTACTTTCACACTCGTGTTTTGGCTTTCCTTTTGTGAGATCCGTTCAGGGCTCTCACAAGCTGTCCAAAACAGATCAGTTTCCATTCAAATGCATTCTGAATGGAAAAGGATCCGCTCAGAATTCATCAGTTTGCATCAGTTCAGTCTCCATTCCGACTTTGGAGACTGACACCAAAACGCTGCTTGCATTGTTTTGGTGTCAGTCTGATGAAACTGAGCCAAACTGATCCGTCCTGGCACACAATGTAAGACAATGGGGACGGATTTTTCACTGACACAATCTGGCACAATAGAAAATCTTCACCGACCACAAGAACCTTACATATCTGCAGACAGCCCAGCATCTGAACCCTCGCCAAGCTAGATGGGCACTCTTCTTCTCCCGTTTTGATTTTGAGCTTCACTTTCGCCCGGCCAAGAAGAACATCAAGACGAATGCTCTGTCTCGGTCATTTGACTTCTCCGACCAGCAGGAAGAGCCCCAGTACATTGTAGATCCTGCTCACTTTATCACAGTGGCTCCTGTCCTGTAAAAGACATCCCTCCCGGGAAGACATTCGTGCCATCTGCCAAGAGAAAGCGTATTTTAGCTTGGGGGCACAACTCCAAACTGGCTGGTCACTCAGGGATCTGAAAGACCACAGAACTTTTGTCTCGCCACTACTGGTGGCCCACACTGTCTAAGAATGTGCTTGATTATGTGTCTGCCTGCACCGTCTGTGTTCAGAATAAAGTCTCCAGGACCAAATCACCCGGGCTGTTGTTAACTTTTCCTGTTTCTGATGCCCCATGGCAACACATTGCCATGGACTTTGTTACAGATCTGCCCTCTTCTGCCGAACGTACAGCTATCTGGGTGGTCGTGGACTGCTTCTCCAAGATGCCGCACTTCGTTCCTTTGGATGGACTGCCCTTGGCTGCTGAACTTGCTAAACTGTTCGTGAGACACACATTCCAGTTTACCTCTAAGCTCTGGAGAGCTCTTTGCCGGCTACTCGAAATTCAGCTTGACTTCTCTTCCAGTTATCATCCCCAGACCAACGGACAAGTAGAGCGGGTCAATCAAATATTAGAGAACTATCTCCGGCATTTTGTTTCAGCCCAACACGACAACTGGGTACAATTGCTATCTTGTGCTGAATTCTCCTAATAACAACCACTCTAGTCAGTCTACTGGATCCTCTCCATTCTTTGTGGTTTGTGGACAACACCCTCGTACTCCTCTCCCTGTTCCTACATCTTCTGGGGTACCAGCTGCGGAATCCTCTTTTAGGGATTTTTTTTTAAATTTGACGGGACACCAAGGACTGCATCAATAAAGCCGTGACCCGCATGAAAACAGACAAGAGAAGAAGAAAACCGCCTCAGTTCTCATCTGGAGTTAAGATATGGCTCTCCTCTGAAAGCATCCGCTTAAGGTTCCCAGTTTCAAATTTGCTCCTAGGCTCCTTGGACCCTTAGAAGTATTGAGGAGGATCAAAGAAGTGACATATAAGTTACATTTTCCTCTCTCTCTACGTATTCCTAATGCCTTCCATGTGTCCTTACTAAAATCAGTAGTCCTTAATCGCTTCTTGATGGCTCCTTCTACTCCAACTCCGGTATCTGAAGATTCTGACGAGGTCAAAGACATCCTGGACATTAAGAAGCGTGGCAAGAAGACCTACTATCTTGTGGACTGGAAGGGCTTTGGTTCTGAGGAGAGGTATTGGGAACCAGAAGAGAACATTCATGCTCCGAACTTGATAAAAAGGTTTCTGTCTCGTTATGGACTCAAGAAGAGGGGGCGTATGGGGGGGTACTGTAACAGCGGCTGCTATGCGCCGCTGTTCCCCTGCTTATCGCAGTGATCCCAGGCGCCGTGTTCAGCGGTGATCTGCTGCCAGTGCTTCCCATTAACCTCTGCAGTTCTTGGCTCTGTCTGTGTAGGTACTGTTGTTCTGGGATCCGCTCCACAGTTTCCTCTCAGCCCTGGCCACAGCATACTTGCTGCTTGTTCCCTGCAGCACTTCCTTAAGGGCTGGAACGCGTCACTTCCTGTGCTTTATGGGTTAGGTCATGTGACCTCATTGACCAATCCTAGCCCTTCTGCACATATATAAGTGGCTTTGCCCCCTTCCCAGATTCCTCAGTGTCAAGGTCCTTGTGTCCTGTTAAGGTTCCTGATATCTGCTTGTGTTCCTGTGTTCCTGACTTGTACTTGTATTCCTGGACTCTGCTACCTGTTTGATCCCTGCCTTCTTGCCTTGACTCTCCTGATGCCGATCCGGATTGCCTGACCTGACCTATTGCCTGTTTGACTTCACCTCTGCCTCATCCTTCAGTCCTGCATTGTTGCTCCTGGTTACGACTCAGCCTGCTGACAATGCCTGTACCTCTGGTACCTTGCTCAGGTACCTCCTGATCCACCTGGATCAGCTGCCTTGTGTGCCAATCCTCCTCAAGAGGTAGCGACCTGGTGTTCCTCTCGGGAAAGTCTATCCCCACCATCAGGGGTACTGTGAAGATCGAGGCGTTCACTTAGACAACGCCCTTAGAGGAGGTACGACAGGTGGCACAGTGGGTTCACAGCACCCACGGGGCCGAGCCTCCCTAGCATCGCGGGTTACGCTAGGGAGGCTCGTCCCTGTCTCCAACTGCCATTGGCTGCTCACCCCTGACACCGAATGTTTTTATCCGTGTACAGGCAGAAGCGGCGGTGCGGGGACCAGAAGCGGCACGGGTGAGGGGCCCAGCACATCACATGGGGGGGTTGTTAGAGACGTTGGATAATCCCTTTAATTCTACAGGGACTGGGACTGGAAGTCCAGTGAAAACAGCACAGAAGCAATAGATCCAGAATGGAGGTGTGGGGAGCATGTAAGTATAGAAGTATAGCTCTTCACTGGTACCGCTGAGTGTGTGTGTAAGGGGCGGATTTAAAAAAAATCTTGGACAACCCCTTTAATGGCAGATATTACGTGGAGAGATGGAGATTTTGCCGAGTGAGAACTAATGACAACCCTCCCAGTTGTGATGATCCAGATATGTCCAATTCTAGCCAGTTTCTAAATTTACTTCCAATCTGTTGCACATATCAACTTACATTTATTAGTTTGGGTATTTACAGAATTAGTCAGTGGAGTCTTGTGCAAAACAGATTTACCATATCTTTTTTGGGTCTTTTATACATGGCACCAATGATGCCAGTATAAAAATAACCTTATTGCTCTCCATATACTCAGTTTTGATAAGGGAATGTGGTCCCTAATTATTTTTTTTTTATTGAAATATCCAGGTCATTGCCATTCATTTGGGAGACAGAGATTACCCATTCCTTGCAAAGAGCTGCTTCATACTATCAATATATTCAGAAAACAGTTGTACAGAATAGACCATGCCTAATGACTCTTCGTCCCCTTAGGTCTATGGCTTCTGGTCAGGTACTCATAACAATTATTCAGCAAAATTCAGCATTGCAGAAATCGGTCATTTATCATAATAGTGTGGGGCTTACATGGTACTCATGAGCCAATGCACAAATCAATTCTCTCTGAGGAGGACCTCTGGCAACCATGGATTGTTTCCCCCGTAACAATGAGCAATTTCTTCAGTGATAACAGCTGGTTATGGGAGCCCCAGCAGCAGGTCCATCCACAGTCAACCAGTTGGAAAGGGTTATGCCAATGTGAAAAGCAGCTCTGGGGGAGCAACTGAGGAGGTGACGGAGAGGGAAAAGGTTTGGTGTGTACAATTGCACTTGTAATTTTGGCTCTGAGGACTTGGTTGCTTACATTAATAGTTATGTAAGTGACCAAAGAATTAGCACACAGATGTTGGACAAGTGTGGCACAAAAAAGAGCTCTTTAATTACCAATCCTGGACAGCCATTTTAAAGGGGTTGGCCACTCCTTCATTAAAGGGGTTGTCTCACTTCAGCGCATGGCTTTTATCATGTAGAGAAAGTTAATAGAAGACCCAGCCTGCCGGATCCGTGCTAATGCTTGCCCACGAATGCTGATGGAAGTCCACTCCGTCCCCATTCACTTTAATGGGGACGGGTCGGAGATGCAGCCACAGCACGTCAAACATGCCAAGAGGCGGACTGACAAAAAACGCAGCACTCTGCCAGACCTTGCTGACGCTAGTGTGAAAGGAGCCTAACTAATGTATTGTGATCGTCCATATTGCCTCCTTTGCTGGCTTTATTCATTTTTCCATGATATACACTGCTTGTTTCCGTGGTTACGACCACCAGTGCAGCGCAGATATGAGGTGGCCGGGACGATAGCTGCTGCACATGCGTGTTGATGTGCGCACCCGGGGTCCTGGCCACCAGAGACGTCGGCGCTTTTTCCTATACTGTGCAAACATGACCATCGCTGCTGGATTGCAGGTTAGTCGTAACCCCTGGAAACGAGCAATGTATAATGTGATGGAAAAATGAATGAAGTCAGCAAAGGAGGCAATATGGAGGCATTTGCTGAAGTGACACAACCCCTTTAATTTCTAAAATGTGTGGAATCAGCACACAAAGTGGCTTACTAATATTAAATACTGAAAAGATCTGCACTGCTTTCAAAGTAGCCACCTTCTTACACCAATCCACATCTTTGGCTTTGCGGTGTTCTGGATCCATCATGGCTTTTCATGGAGAGTCATGTGACCCGATCCATCCGTCCGCAGCTTCCTTTGAATCGCTCCTTGCAGAGCACTGCGCAAGCACCAGTTCTCCTTGCCACATACAGTGCCATTCGACGGAGGTAGCTAATGGACAGATCGGATCACATGACCCACATCAGCGGGCATGCTGGAACTGGATGCCGTACAACCAGGAATGCGGACTTATGTAAGCAGTAGGACAGGTGTTTTAAACACCATATGACTAAGGCTACTTTCACACTAGCGGCAGGACGGATCCAACTGTTCAGGCTGTTCACCCTGTGGGATCCTTCCTGCTGCTATTTCGCCGTGCCGCCGGACCGCCGCTCCGTCCCCATTGGTGACGGGGGGCGGAGCTCCGGCGCAGCACAGCATTGCACGGCGAGAGGCCGCCGAACTAAAAGTACTGCATGTCCGACTTTTAGTCCGGCGGCCTCTTACCGCGCACTGCCGTGCTGCGCCAGAGCTCTGCCCCCATCCCCATTATAGTCAATGGGGACAGAGAGGCGGCACGGCGAAATAACGGCAGGACGGATCCGACAGGGCGAACAGCCTGTCGGATCCGTCCTGCTGCTAGTGTGAAAGTACCCTAAGGGTACTTTCACACTCGCGTTTTTCTTTTCCGGCATAGAGTTCCGTCTTAGGGGCTCTATACCAGAAAAGAACTGATCAGTTTTATCCCTATGCATTCTGAATGGAGAGCATTCCGTTCAGGATGCATCACGATGTCTTCAGTTCAGTCTTTTTGACTGATCAGGCAAAAGATAAAACCGCAGCATGCTACGGTTTTATCTCCGGCCAAAAAAAAATGAAGACTTGCCTGAATGCCGTTCAAAATGCCGGATCCGACATGCACAGACCTAAAAAAGGTGAAAAAAATAAATGCCGGATCTGTTTTGCCGGATGACACCGGAAAGACGGATCTGGCATTTCAATACATTTTTCTGACTGATCAGGCATTTTTCAGACTGATCAGGATCCTGATCAGTCTTACAAATGCCGTCGGTTGGCATACGTTTTGCCGAATCACTCTGCCGCAAGTGTGAAAGTAGCCTAAAGGACTTCATGTGCTGTTTCTAGCAGATTTTGAGAAATAACTTAAGATTGGCCAACCACTTAAACACAAGAGAAATGACGAAGCGTGACAGCGAAACTCGGGTCGGGCAATACCGAAGTGTGCATACCATTGTTTTATGCCTTTTATCAGAGATACCGTTGTAAGTACAATAAATCTTTGCACGTGACGGTGGCAGTCTGGGCTTCACTATTGTTGCGACCTTTAATTACCCACAGGAGTGTTGGAGAGAGGAGGGATCCTCTGGTATACCCCTTGCAGATCCTTCCCCGTGTCTTTTGTAACCCGTACCAAGAAGGGAGGAGGTGTATCAAGCAGCGCGGTTTTCCACTTTCTTGATTTACTTGCTTCTGTGATCTTCCCACATCGCATTGAAAACCTGCAGTGCAAGATTACAGATACAGATACGTATACTAGTGACTTTTTTTTTTACTGTGAACAAGAGAAATAGATACTGGGGCTGCTGATGAAAGGATTAAGAAAAAACTGTTTTATACAGTCGTATAACTGAGAGGAACTTACTTTACTTAAAGTTAGTGAAAAAGTAGGTCACAGACAGTTAATGAGAGATCAGTCAAGTAACCAGGTCAAAGTCTTGACAGCATCCTAGAAACTATGAGATCTATCAGCCTCGTATGCTGGCGGTAAATGGGGAATCTATCCAGAACATCAAAACAACAAGAAAAAGAAAAGAAGTCTCTTCTTCTTTACTGCATTTCTAGTAATCTGGTATTTGTATTTCCCTTAGTGAAGTAACTTTCCAGAGATGAGCCTCGGGTCAAGTATGAGATCATAAAAAAATATCATACCTCCCAGCATCCATATGGCGGTTCCGCAATACACGGGTCACCAGCCGTGTGCATTCCGCATCATGAATGCGGACCCCTTAACTTGAATGGGTCCGCAAATCCGGAGATGCGGTGCAGAACGGAAGCACGGAACGGAACCCCACGGAAGCACTACGGAGTGTGCAGCCAGCCAGTAGCGCAGGGGCAACACGTGAGGTGCATGGTGGACCGATGAAGGGCCAAATAATAACACACAGTTCATCAGTTTACTCACGGTTAGCAAAAAGCCTCCCTGGGCTGGCAGCACAGTGTTGAGGTGGACAGCACGAAATCCTCTGTGGTAGGGAAGCATCAGCCAAGATGGTGGTTGAGGTGCCCTTGATGTTAGCGGTGCTTAGGGCGCTTGTTGCGGCTGAGTCCCTTGATGGTATTTGTCGTGACGTCAGTACCGTTAATGGTGGTACAACCAATAGTAGTATTAATGAGGTAGACCGTGGTAAGATACAACTTTTACTGATGTTGGTTCCAGTTGCATTAGGTACATAAAACAAAATGCAGTCTTTGGTTAGCAGTAGAGTTACCCTGTGAATCCACTGTTTATAGGCTTTCTTGGGCTGGATTTAAGCTGTGGATATGGAGTACCTATTTCCAGTTGGTATGCTCAGTCCTATACCTTGTCCTTTCCCTCCAAGCTGAATATTGGGACAGGTAGCTAATCTGTTTCCCAGAGTTATGGTGTGGCGGCCAGAAGCCCTAAAGTCCTCCACCATGCGCAAAGGTGTCTGTGGCCCTAAATAACGGCTATTATCACAGATGAATCTTTCTGGTGCTTGGGTCTGTTCCAGGGAGGCAAACTCTCTCCTACTGGTCAGGGTTGCAAGTATATAGTCCGGTCACAGAAGGAAAACGCTCTTCTGCGCCTCACACCTTGGTACTACCACATAGCGAAGTTGGCTCCACTCACTAATCTGTGGTGTGAAGTCTTCACTCTGCATTCTCAACTCTGTTGGAACCACTAACTCACTATCTGTCTAAGCTTCACCCACTATCTAGGCCTGACCTAAGTATTTATAGAACCTAAGTGTTATCCCCATCTAGTGGTGGGATGTATAAATTACACCTAATCTGCCCAGTAACAGGGATTTTGCAGATAAGTTAGTATAAAATTACATAGCAGAGCATAATACAATTCTTAGGGAAAAAGTGCTTTTAAGCAGTGCCCACACACATGTAGTGGGACGCTGCAAGTGCTTCTGTGGGGTTCCGTTCCATGCTTCCGTTGCGCAAAAAAATAGAACTTCATCTTTCATCATCTTTTTTGGAGTTGTCCAATGTTCCTTTGAAGGAAGAAGGTCTTGCATGATAGCCTTGAGAGTGAGAAGCTTTCTGTATTATAGTGCTTATACAATTCTGTAGTAACTGAAATTCTCCTGGGGAAAATCCTATGGCTCCCTATGACTTCAAAGTGATGTCAGCAAAA
Source organism: Bufo bufo (assembly GCF_905171765.1). Taxonomy (NCBI): domain Eukaryota; kingdom Metazoa; phylum Chordata; class Amphibia; order Anura; family Bufonidae; genus Bufo; species Bufo bufo. Next base: position 26,337,724 of record NC_053399.1, read on the forward strand.
TAAAAAAATAATTTTCTTTATGTTATGAATTTTTGCCACTACCTCTTTTACTGAATGTAAATGAAATCACCACGAAGGCATATAGTAGCAGCAGCGTCAGCTACTTCTTAATACTCTGGGTAAGTCTCAACATATGTAAATATAGCTAACCATTCTGCCAAGAATTAATCATAAGTCCTTACACGAAGCAGTTTCCTAATAAACTTCCATGACCGGAATCTCTTCATGTAGGTGGAAAAGGAGGATTACACTTTTATGCTACTTTCACATCTGCGCTTTCCCTTTCCACTATTGAGATCCGTCATAGGATCTCAATCGTGGGGGAAAAACGCTTCCGTTTTATCCCCATTCATTGTCAATGGGGACAAAACTGAACGAAACGGAGTGCACCAGAATGCATTCCGTTCTGTTTGGTTGTGTCCCCATCGTGGACAGAATAACGCTGCAAGCAGCGTATTTATGTCCGTGATTTGGTCTTGGCTATTTTAAAAATAATACAACCGGATCCGTTAATAATTGATGCAGACGGTTGTATTATTGTGACGGAAGCGTTTTTGCTGATCCATGACTGATCCAGCAAAAACGCTAGTGTAAAAGTAGCCTAACCTATAGACACACCACTTGCACTCTTTATGGATGTCAATGTTTAGTGAATTGAAAGGATTGAGTTTCCCAGCCATATGACTAATAGACAGATTCTAATAATAAAATACTGCATGAAGCTTTTTACCAGCTGACCGCACAGCATCTCCAATTCCCCTGTATTGTTATATCATTGCTTTACTGGTCTGGAAAACATGGCATCCTAAAACAACATCCATGACCTATTCCCTAAAAGTTGCTTTCAGCCCTATCGTAGACTGAACACTGGGCTTTCTAAACATAAAATGGGATATAAAACTCATTATTATTAAAATCTTTTGTTTTCGAACACATCAGCAAATACTGCAGGTGTTATTGCCCAATCTGAGTTCTAATACTTGTGATCTACAGATACATTTTTGAACGTGGTCTCGATGGGTTATGTTCAAAGGCACACACTAATCTTTTAACACAGCATGTGTCCTGAATCAGACGCTATGTAGAGTTACTTCTGTACGTTCCTCTACGTTAGAAGAGGCCTCCTTGAGTCAGCTTAGCATCATAGTTGATTTACCCCCATAGTGTGTGTTTGAGGAAATATCCGGATCATATTATAAATTCCTCTTAAAGAGGCTCCCATGACACCGGTGTATGAAATTATCACAAATAATTAAAGTGCATTGCAATATGCACAGTGTGTGAGTGTGATCTTGAATAGTGAATGTAGAGTTCTTTATTGCAGTAGATTCTAAAATGATTGACATTTTGTATGTTAAAGAGGTTCTCCGAACTTTTACTATTGATGGCCTATCCTCAGGACAGCTCATCAATATCAGATCGGCGGGGTCCGAAACCCTTTTGTCATAAGTCATGGCAAAAAAAAACAAAAAAAACTCGCAGCAATACATTTTTTTCTTTTAGCAACATAAAACCCATTTGCAGTGTACTACTGTATTAGCAGTAGGATACTGCATTTGCATGTAGCTGTACAGTGGGCCTCCACAATTAATTTTACTGGTGGGCCCTAGGCACCCCAGTCCGAGACTGTTAGTTTTAACAAATGTGGGCCACAGTGTTTTAACATAGCCATGTTTGTGTTACTTTGAATGTATTTCCATTAGATTGGTGGCCACCAAATGTTGCACCTGAATGTTATGTTTTTCCATTGCAATGTTATTGTATGACTATTGCACTTGAAGAGAAGTTACATCTTCTGCAACATGTGAGTGATGGGAATGAGACTACAGATGAAAAGATATCTGTGTCATCTATTTCTGTTTCATGAGACTTTAAAGGGGTTCTGCAGTTTTTTTTAAACTGATGATCGATCCTCTGGATAGATCATCAGCATCTGATCGGCGGGGGTCCGACACCCGGGACCCCTGCCGATCAGCGGTTTGAGAAGGCAGCGGCGCTGGCAGTAGCGCTGCAGCCTTCTCGCTGTTTACCGCTGGCCCAGTGACTTCACAACTAGTATCAATGGCCTGGGCGGGCTAAGCTCCATTCAAGTGAACAGAGCTTAGCCCCGCCCAGGCCATTTATACTAGTCGTGACGTCACTGGGCCTGCAGTAAACAGCGAGAAGGCCGTGGCGCTACTGCCTTCTCAAACCGCTGATCGGCAAAGGTCCTGGGTGTCGGACTCCTGCGGATCAGATGCTGATGATCTATCCAGAGGATAGATTATCAGTTGAAAAAAACTGCAGAACCCCTTTAAGAGTTACTTGAGCCTCATACATCAGCCATTATGCTCTAGGAGCCTATAACTTCTGGTGGTTCTTTTAGATTGACTGATAAAAACGCTTGATTCCCTTTTCCTCTATAAATTCTAAACATTTAACACAAGAGCCGTGTTGAAAATAGAAAAATGTAAATATATTCTGGGCAAAACATGATTTATTGTACAATCTTTCTCAATTTGCTGTAAAAATTTCTCATTTTATATTTCAAATAGCTGGTTATTCAAAAATGCTTTATTACTCCAGGAACAGCCGTGTTGTTTTTAGTATTTCTAGGTTACTGAACACTTGCTAAACAAGTCAAACTGTGCACATTCAGCAGCTATGTCCACACGTGACTTTGACAATGTGGATTTGTTATCGTGGAATTTTCTTGTGGCAAATCCACAGCTTTTACCAGAACTAACAAATTCCTATAAACAGTGTTTTTATCAAAACTAATGCTGTAATTATAGCATTTTCTTTTTAGTATTGTTTTTCTGTAAGACTTAGAAAAACAACTGAAAAATGCATTTAAAATATGACACTAAATAAATGTCATTAAAAACACTTTAAATAAAGTACCTTTTTAACCAGTTCAAGACCAGTTCTTTTCTTTTTTTTTAAATTTTTAAAAAATAATTTTAATAACTTGAATAACTTGAATAACTTGACTTTTTTAGTAATACATGGGGCATCATTGTTATGTCATATTTATTTTAGTATTTTTGTTTTTATTTTTTTATGTCTGTGAAAATGTAAAAAAGGGAAGAATGGTGTTTTTCATATTTTTTTTAATTTATGTCCTCTACTAACCCCATTAAACTATTCATGTTGCCCTGGGGAGGAGCCGGGCTCCATTCATTTGGAGTGCCGGGCACTGTTAGCTGTGGGACAGCCCCTTGTGCTCTTTTCAAGTGATTTGCATATGAATTTAAAGACATTTTACAGGGGATCAGGAGTATAAAAAAAAAAAATGATAATAAAGACATGTTTGGGATACTGTACATGTCAACTGCAGGGCACCAGAAACTGTTTAATTAGTGAATTTGCAACGACGGGCTCCCTTTAAAGAAATATTCTTTTTTTATATTGTGCAGTGAATGGAGATGTTTCTCAAGCACTGCTTTTATTCACTTAAGAGGATGGAGCTGTGTTTTCCATTGATGGAGCTACTCTGTAACAGCTGATCTGCGGAGTGTCGGACCACCGTTGATAAGGCCATCAATATTAAAATCCTGGAAATATCCTGTTAACCCCTTAAGGACATGGCCATATTTCACCTTAAGGACCAGGCCATTTTTTGCAAATCTGACCAGTGTCACTTTAAGCGGTGATAACTTTAAAACGCTTTGACGTAGACCTAGTTCACACGAACGTGTGTGACCCGTGCCCGTGCTGCGGCCCGCAAATTTGCCACAGATATTTTGGGGAGAATTAGTGACAGGCAAAAGGCATCTGTGGTATGCAGCTTGACGCCAATTCTGAGTTCTCTTCATTTTCTGTATCATTGTGGGTCCCAGATCTCTGATCTTAAAGAGATAGCATAACCTACCTCTATACCATCATAGGTCATCTGTATCTGATCAGTTGGGATCGGACACCCGACACCCCTCGCCGATCAGCTGTTTGAGAAAGCAGTAGTGCTTCTGTGAACGCCATTGCCTTCTTGCAGCTTACCAAGCACAGCTCTGTACATTGTTTAGCTTCTCTGCCTGTTATCTCAGCTCAGCCCCACTCACCTCACTTGAGCTGCTCCTAGGCCATGTGACCGATAAATGTGTCGTCACTGGCTCAGGAAAAGAGAGAGAGAAGGCCCTGGCGCTCACAAGAGCCTTCTCAAAAAGCTGATCGGCGGCGGTCCCGGGTGTCGGGCCCCGCCAATCAGATACTGATCACCTATCCAGAGTATAGGTCATCAGTTAGAAAGTCTTGGAAAACACCTTTAACTTAATAGGATCCCTGCCGCTTTTGTGCCACAGTTCGTTGGACATTACCGCTATAATCTGCAGTTTTAGAAGGATGTCAGCATTTAATACTGCTGTCTGCTTTGTACAACTGCTTTACAGTTAAGTGGTCCCTCAATGATGTACTAATCATTGGAACACCCCCAAGATAAGCTAAAACGAATGTACTGTCCATTTAATGCATGAACTTACTGGCACTTCAAAGGGACAGTCTTTCAGCTCTGGTTAATAGGGCATCTTGAGCGGGGGACCCAGTTATTACAGTCCTCCCTAACAGGACATTTTGATAGTGCTTGTTGTTGATATAAAAACCCTATAATAATAGATGTTTATAAGTTACTAGAACTGATTGCATTGGGCCTCCATCGCAGATTCTAGAAAAAATGTTGATTCTTTGTCCGGCAGAATAAAAAAAAAAATAATAATTTGAAACCTGATGTGCCCAATATAGTAAATGGGATGGATCCCTTTTTTTCTCCCCACTTTTCTGTTCCTGCACCGGAAAAAGAAAGCTGAAAATGTGCCACAGATGTGAATTCTCTGAATGCCGTTTTCATACTACCCTACAACCTTGGCCTGCTTTCATTTAATGAAATCCACTGACAGTCTTTTGATAAGAATTTTACAGCTTTAATATAGACCAAAAATATTGCAGATTCTTCAACGCACTACTTTTGATGCCATAAAACTGCTTAGCAACACCCGGACATACATAATATACGTGTAAATCTAATTAGTGAATATTCATTTTGCCTATGAACCAGTTGGGTCCTTTGTGCCATGCTGTGCAAGGAAAGCCAATGCTGACTGCACCAGTTAGTGCAGGGCTCCAATTTCCCTACATCCTGCCTGCCAGGCTACTCAGGAGGCCATTACATTTGCATTTCAAGCATCAGTTTAATGTATTCAGCCATCTCCCATGGATTCATGATGGTTTATACCATGCTTGGTTTGGTTATATGAAAACTATGGAAAGATAAGACCTAGATCTGGGGACAGAGTATGGTCCATTGCCTTCGTATTGGCATTCACTTCTAATTTGAACTTGGTTATTTTCCTCACATCAAATTTTTTCCACATCATGCCATTTCATTTTTGGGCATTGTGATGTGTTTGGAATTTGTGTAACTATCTTGATTTTTATTTTATCTGTTTTCAATAAAGGTTACCTTTTATGCCAAGATGAGTACTGAGCCAGTATCGCTATGTGAGTGATAGCTATGTTATCCCCACAGCCATAAAACCCAGTGAGCTTGTTTCATTTTGAAAATCTGATGAAATCTAATTGGTTGCTGTGGACAATTGCAACACTTTTCCTTTGAACTAATTTTGATAAATCCCCATTGTTTGTGACACTAACCACTCATTCTCCATCTTCTTTGGCCTATAGCAATGGTCTTACTTAATAATGTTCATGGATGGTGCCTGGGGGCCTCCGTTTCACCTCTAATCTCTGTCCCACTCTCAATGCAGTAGACCTCTGAGGACCACCACTTTTGGGAGTGGTAATGGCCCTGATGAGATGTTGTGTTATGGTGTACTCCCTCAGGCTGTTGCTCCCTGGGGATCAGTGCAGAGGAAAGGTAATTTGAAGAATCAGGCCAGAAGTAAAAGTATAAAAATCTCTCTTTACTTAGCGCAAAATATAACTTGTGACACATCCAGAAGTATTAATTAAAAAGTGCACTTTTTGGCACCATATATGGAGGTATGGTGGCTGGTTGTGTGGAAATTACATGGCACTTGCACGCACTTGTGGATATTGATGTCCACTGTGTGTTTCATACTTGAAGTTAGTATGGCCTGGTGGTGTCACGGTGGGGAGTGGGGGAAACCCCCACTGTATAATTAGAGCTGTTACTAAGCCTGAAAACAGGGATAGAGAGCAGGTCACCTCCTACAGCCGCCCTAATCCTGACCCTGATCTCCTGACCGTATGAGCGCCCCCTCCTACTGACCCTAACGGTCCCTTGTATAGAGGTCAGGGATAGGAGACAACCGGTTCCTCAAGGAAACAGACAAACCAGAGTCTCCAGCGGCCTAGTAACAGAAGGGAAAAGATAGAATCAGCAGCAACTGAACGGCAGGTAAGCACCTGGAGAAACAACAGCACACCATAACATCAAACACTTACCTGCCGCAGCAAAGATGAAAAAAACAACCTGGACCCCAAGCGGACACCGATGCAAGGTGGCTCCAGGCAAGGCTGCAAAATATCTTTTAGGTTCACCCCTCCGGGAAACCAATGGGACCCCCTTTCGGAGGTAATAACAGACAGGGGAAAATATCAATCATCCATGCAGATCACAACACCAAACCGACCTGACATGACATAAACAACTAAACCCCAATATAAACCACACCAAACAACATAACCGGTGAAGAGGAGAAAGGAGACAAAGGGAGACAAACGCTCAGTATGACATCGCAGATGACATTGCTAATAACCTTGATGTCAAACTTGGATGGCCCTCAGATCTCATCCAAGTACAGATCAAGACCTCTCATGTAAGGCAGACAAACCAAAACTGATCTCAGTCTCCAAGCCAGAGTATATAAGGAGACCTGAGACCACACCCAACTCAACACTTTGCTCCAGCCAGTGTATTAACCCCACACACACCACACAGCAGGGAGACACTACTTAAAGGGGAATTCCACACACAGGCAAAAGGCAACAGGTTGCCGCAGACAACAGCATGCGCACACAGCAAAACCCATGACACTGCCACAACATGCCAAAACAGCAACATGTTGCCACCGGCAACAGCAGGAGTGGCAACAGTGTCACAGCGTACACCATAGGCCGTGACAGGTGGGTATTCTAGGTAATGTATGCCTGACCTGTTTTCCCTCACTTGCAGCAGGGTCTGTGAAGCTGAATTGTACTGATCACTCTGCTTTCTAGACTTCTGAAGATTCTTAGAAGCAATGTTCTTCATTCTGGTAATCTCCTGAAGTGAAGGTCTCACAGGAGAATTGGATACGGCCCCATAGAGTAGGAGCTCTGGCATGTGCTTCCTACCTCCTTTCTGTCTGGACTCGAACTCCCCCTCCTGGCAGGAAATAGGACCAGCCCACTCCTACCAAGAGGGGAGACATAGGGGGATTAGCTCTGTTCCTACCAACCATTGCCAAACATACCTCCTCTGCATAATACAACACAGCAATTGCAGATATCCCAGGTCTGGGGTACTGAATCAGCTTAGCAGTGCAGCCTGGGCACTTCTGCTGCTGCTCTCCATTCTGGGAATGGTACGTCTTTGGCCCCTGAAGCTAATATTTTATGTCTGCCTTGTTTACTGTATGTCTCCAAATGCATTATCGGTTTGGTCCCAGGGGTAGAACCCCCACCAATCTAATAGTTATTACCTATCCTGTACCCTAGGGGGTAACTTTACATAACTGGAACTGGTGGTACTAGGAAGGGCTCCTAGAAGATAAGCCATGTGTTTAGAAAAACAAATGTCACGTCAAGGTGGTTTATGTGGAGGTAAGATTGACCTGACCTAGTGGCCAGGAGGACCTACTATAGTGGCACAGAGCAAATTGTTATGAAGTGTCTGGTGCAGCACTATATGAACTGCCTAGGTGTGGCAAGCTGTGAATTTGGTGAACAGAGCCTTACAAGCAGGGCTGCCATCAGTAATGTACAGCTAACTGACTGGATTCCTAAAGTAACACTGAGACATCTTCCCCTCTTCATTGCTACCATGGGAAGCTACCTTGGTGGGGCTGTTACATTCATCTGAATGAGGCCTTATTATATAGAATTGGCACACACACATGAAATATTTGAGCAACTGGTGACTAGTGTATAATGAAGGGTGAGTAACCTGTGACCATGGGTAAGCAGAGCATGCTGAGGAGCCATAAATTGCCTGGTGCTGATGGATTAACTTTCTATTTTAGAACTAACATGTGGCCTTTTTATTGAGCTTTTAAACACAATATTTTTCAGTTATATACAAAGTATAATCATTATCTCATTATGTACAGCTCATAGTTCCTATTATTTATACCCCCTCCTGGTGTTCCCCACTGCTTTGACACATTACTTGGCTAATTTAATTATTCACAAATCCTATTCCTTTATTGCATGATCTGGTGATGTGGATGCTATAATGGACCTTAATAGAGCAGGCAAATCACCTTACTATTGGAGATTATCAAAAGGTAAAGATCCTTTAGATCAGGGGTGTACATAGAAATCATGGGGCCCCATAGCAAAACTGAGTATTGGGCCCCTCCATCTCCGCACAAATATAAAGTACAATTTAAGTTTTATATATATATATATATATATATATATATATATTTGTGGTCACGGCTACCTGTGACGCGTAAGGCTACAGGACACGCTACCATCTACCTGCTTAACTAACTAAACTAAGCGGCTTGAATTGTGCTGTAACCGCTGCGTAGGAGGAATGCCTAAAGAGGGCAAAACACCACAACTAAATGATACATAACAGTTTATTGCAAACAACACTTACATGACCAACTTCTCAAATGCGAGAAACATCTTGCGATTAGGTCGAGGTATGTACCTATTAAAACATGAAGAGCGCCATCGACCTAATTTCTGGATAATATGGGCCAGAACTTTGTTCCTAGAGGCAGCAGATGCTGCACCTATCCTGAAGGAATACCCTGATATAGCTGCCAGGTTCAACCCTAAATTGGACACCAGCATACGGACATGACACACAAACTGAGAGGTGGTGATTGGTGCCATGGGAAACGGCAACAGAGGACTCTCTGGGTCTCGGTCTGTTAAGGCTGCCAGTAAGGCCGAGTTCACACGAACGTGTGTGACCCGTGCCTGTGCTGCGGCCCACAAATAGCGGGCCGCAATGCACGATCGCCAGCCGTAGGTCAGCCGCATCGGATCGCGGACCCATTCACTTTAATGGGTCCGCGATCCGGCCGTTACGCTAAAAGATAGGACTTGTTCTATCTTTTTGCGGAACGGAAGTACGGGACGTAACCCCACGAAGGCACTCCGTAGTGCTTCCGAGGGGTCCCGTCCCGTGCGGCCGTTCCGCGATTCCGGATTTGCGGACCCATTGAAGTGAATGGGTCCGCATCCGTGATGCGGAATTCACACGGAACTGTGGCCGTGTATTGCGGCCCGCGATTTGCGGGCCGCAATACGGCCACGGATCACACACGTTCGTGTGAACTTAGCCTCACTGCTGAAAGACACGGAACCGGGCACCATGAATGTGATGTCGGAAAGAAAATGATTTGTGTTGGAGTTCCTGTTAGAGATGTTTTGGTGACTGGTAAGTACAGCGTGTAACCGTCGGAACTCGGGCTCAACTGGGTGAGGCTGACTAAACTGCTATTGGCGGAAGTGCACGTGAACTCGCCTGGCCTCAAAAACCCGTAGAACCCTAAGTAAATAGCAGCTTTAAGCACTAGACTGGGGAGTACACCAAAAGGGGCTCTATCTAGCATGTTAGACAAGTCTTTAAAGATTTCGCCAGTGATGGCCTGTCTGCGTGGCTGGTCTTCCGCACGGCATTTACACATACCCTCCAATGCTGCCTTGATAACATGAGCAGAAAATAGGGACCCCAGCTCCATATTGTTTATGGCAGAAAAACGTTGTACCCCTGCCAGGTAGGATCTAAATCTGAGTGATAGAAACCTATGAACGCCAATACGTAATCTATGAAACTAGTTTCCTCTTGGGGATACTTTGCCTGAAACCTGAAGTCGTGTTCCATCCTGTGTTGTAATCTGGTCGTGTTATTGACAATGACCTGGCTACCAGGCGGTGTGCAATAACCAGTTGGTTTGTTAGTCAGAATTAACGCTGAGTAAGGAGAATCGAGGCCCCTATGTCGTCTGCTTCAGGCTTGACCTGTGAAAGAGGGAGAAGTTAGCCCATGGACGCAAAGCGTCACCCGCCACGTTCTGTGTTCCTCGATATGGAACAGCAGTAGTGGAAGTTGTATTGTATCGAGAGCCAAACTAGTATTCTTGCAAAAGAAATGACATGCGGGGATTTAGATCTACCTCTTGTTAAGATTATCACACTATCCACTGTTGCTTAATTGTCTGAAATGATCGTAACTGTGGAATTGGCCCATGAACTACCCCACACGTATGCGGCAGCCACTATGGGGTACAGTTCGAACAAGGCTGAAGTCTGTAGAAAACCCGGGATCGGTCCAACTTCTCCGGACCATGTCCTCGCCATCCAGTGGGTGCCAAAAATGGCAGCAAATCCAGTGCCAGCGGAAGCATCAGATGAAGGGAGATGAAATAAAGCAGCGGGGATGAAAAAATAAATCCTGTTCCAGTGGCTCAGAAACTGGTCCCACATGACTAAATCTGCCACTGCCTGACCATCTATCTGTACTGGACTATCCTGCTGTGGTGCCGCGGGAAGAAGGGCCAACAGACGGGAAATGAATGACCTACCCTGTGGGATAATGCGCATAGTAAAATTTAAATCCCCAGTAATGACTTTTTAAATCGGCTTTCGTTGCTCACTCTCACTAACTGTGACCCTGTGGATGGACTTCCTTGTCCTTACCAGTTTGTTTATCTGGTAGCCTAGCTAGCATATTCCCTGAGTCTAACACGAGCCCAGGAACGTGAGTACAGTAGATGGGCCTTCAACCTTCTTGGGTGACACTGGCACACCTAGCTGGGAGAAAACTGCTCGTAAGGTTTCAAGCCCCTGAGGTGTATGCCCTGGATGTTCAATCAATCAAATTATTCATCCAGTGTAGTGGATGACATGTTCGCAGGGAACTCGATCTCCAAGATCCAATGCAGGGCTACTGCGCAAAATGGTCAAATAACCAGGGGCTACTCTTGGAGACAACGTCAGCTTCGGGAGGCAAATAGTACTAACTCCTCCATTTTTATACCATGCCATTGCCATAGCGCAGGCACTGATGGGAAGGCGTTTGAAAGCTTTATATATTTCTGCCTAGACTGTAGGCTCCGGGCCCTACCTGCATGATGGTTGCTATGGCCTGATCTATTATTGAATAATTCATGCTTACTTCTTCTGACGGAATGAGGGAATTAAGGCTGGCAATGTGAGAAGCATGCGGGCTGAAGGTCATAGATCAGCCTCTCTTTTTTGCTAAATTTGCCTGTGACTACCCCTACTGGGCATAACCCTCCACTGGTCGAGAGGTTGAAACCGTAAAAGGTCCTATGAGAAACCCTTTCTCTAACTCTGCCTCTAACAACTTATCCATTGTACTTGGGACTCTCTCAGCAGACTGTAAATTTTTGCACTCGTGCGTGACCTCTGGCAGTGCGATCAGGCCTGTATGGAACTCCTACCACAAACCCCTGTGACCAGAAATTGACCAAACCTAGTATCATGATGACCCTTGCAGAATATAACTGTAAATAATCAGTGTGTATGATGCTCATGCATGCTTTATCTGATTTAATGGATACGCTACCTTAGGTTGAGCTCTGAAACAATTGGTTGCAAACATGAAGCAGACGGCATTGGCTGTAATGACAGGCTGAGAATTGAAATTGTTGCAAATTTGGGATCTTCCTTGATGTCTGATAGGGCGACCTAACTTATCCACCATGCCCGCGCCCTCATGAGTGCCCGATGGACCTGCTGGCGAAACCTTGAAACTTGATTCCGAACACAGTGGTTGCACTGTGACACCACTCGGCGGTCTGTGAATAAAATGGACTGACAAAGTGAGCTTTAAGACCTGCAAAGTGTCTGCAGAAAATCTCAGTGTCTATGTTGGCCCAATTTTGCCTTTTTTTTATTTTTTTTTATTATGGAATGGTCCAGCTTCTCAAGCGATGGAATTCTGCAATGCTCGACATCCTGGTAGTGTTCTCATTCACGGAAGCTTCCCTCTATGTCAGATGGCAGTGCGACAATGTTGCAACTGCTGTTGTTAAACAGACTTTTGAACAACGCTAGTATGCGTGTGACTGTGAAGAGAAAATGCCAAACCCTGTGCAACCTGCCACCGAGACGGAGCAAACACTAACCGACAGAAAGGCAGAGGGAGATGCCACGTGACGACTCGAACAGACTAACAGCGGGCACCCCGTGACAGTCACCTTACTGACTCTAAATGAACCTAGGCGGATGTGAGTCATGTCTTTATGCTGGACGAACACTGGCGACATGTTGTGACAAAACGTGACTTACCCTTTTTCCTCTTTTTATTATTATTTTTTCCCCTTATTTTACAACCTATAACCACCCGGCACAACCTAAACGAACCCTGTGACACACCATAAGTTGAATTTACAAGTTGCCCACTGGTAGTGAGCGTAACTTGTGTCACCAAGTGACTGCCCCTGCTAGACAAGACATAACAAAATAGAGTGACGCGTCAGGTCTGATGTCGTGATACCGCAAACTGATGAAATGTGACTTACCAAAATATTCTGAAGCTATACAAACCTTTGAAGAAACGTCAAGTTGTGAAGCCGTTACCTAATGGGAAAAATCCCACCCGTAACGTGACTCGTATGCTACTAATTATTTTTTTTCTAATAATTTCTTTTTTTACCTTCTATCTGAGCCAAAGATGTAATTGACAATACCAACTGAGAATGGAGAGCTGTGATGTGACCTCAAAAGGAGAAATGACTTGCTATGATGACCCTGGCTCTGGTAGTATTCTGACACTGACATGAGGTCGTACGTAGTAATATTGGTTATATGTAATGACATAGATCATGTTGTTACACTTGGGTATGCTGTATAAAAGGTGCGGCAAGTGAAAATGTACCCCCCAGAAAATGTTGGCATGGACATGGCATGCCCTGGGCGTAACCAGGGTACATGCCGCGTAACACAAATGTGCAGCTGATAAGTCACACATATATACACCTGCACTTAGTGACAACGGACCACGCTGGCAACCTGGGCCTGCAACCGTGCGACTATGCATGTACCGCTGAAATGAATTGTATGTACCTGTATGATGATATAGAGCAAGCAGCTATACCCAGGTTATAATGTACTGGTATTCACCCTATGTCCCCCGCGTGTAGTGACCCGGCCATGCTATTAATAACCGGGCATGCCGTGTGTGACTGAGAACCTGTTTACGTTAAATGACTACAGTAATGGCCCGTGCACTCCCCCCCTCCCCCCTTCGTTAAGCACGGCAGCCCGTGCAAGACATGAGAAACCTGCATGAAAACCGAGACTGCGCCCTAGCCGTACTGCCAACGCGGGAGCCATGACGTGGGCTGACCAGACAGATCGTTCCGGTGCGGTGTCCCAGCTCCTCCTCACCTAAGGAAACTGACACACCGCTGACCGGACTGTAACTGGACGGTGCTACACTCACCCCGGACCAGATCGACCTTAGTTTCAGTTCCTAAACCGCCGACCTGGAACGGAACCTGCTGACCTGGAACTCACGTGCCGCATCAGCAGCAGGATATTCCAAGTACACAGCACCGTTGTCGCATCCAAGGGAGTCGCCCGCCTGGTATATAAGTGCTGCTGACGCCCCTCCCACAAATACAGGCCAATAAATCGGCCTTCATACATATATATATATATATATATATATATATATATACACAGTGTATATATATATATATATATATATATACACAGTGTATATATATATATATATATATATATATATATATATATATACACTGCTCAAAAAAATCAAGGGAACACAAAAATAACACATCCTAGATCTGAATTAATTAAATATCTTTCTGAAATACTTTGTTCTTTACATAGTTGAATGTGCTGACAACAAATCACACAAAAGTCAAAAAAATGGAAATCAAATTTTTCAACCCATGGAGGTCTGGATTTGGAGTCACACTCAAAATTAAAGTGGAAAAACACACTACAGGCTGATCCAACTTTGATGTAATGTCCTTAGAACAAGTCAAAATGAGGCTCAGTAGTGTGTGTGGCCTCCACGTGCCTGTATGACCTCCCTACAACGCCTGTGCATGCTCCTGATGAGGTGGCAGACGGTCTCCTGAGGGATCTCCTCCCAGACCTGGACTAAAGCATCTGCCAACTCCTGGACAGTCTGTGGTGCAACGTGCTGTTGGTGGATAGAGCGAGACATGATGTCCCAGATGTGCTCAATTGGATTCAGGTCTGGGGAAGGGGCGGGCCAGTCCATAGCATCAATGCCTTCGTCTTGCAGGAACTGCTGACACACTCCAGCCACATGAGGTCTATCATTGTCTTGCATTAGGAGGAACCAGGGCCAACAGCACCAGCATATGGTCTCACAAGGGGTCTGAGGATCTCATCTCGGTACCTAATGGCAGTCAGGCTACCTCTGGCGAGCACATGGAGGGCTGTGCGGCCCTCCAAAGAAATGCCACCCCACACCATTACTGACCCAATGCCAAACCGGTCATGCTGGAGGATGTTGCAGGCAGCAGAACGTTCTCCACGGCGTCTCCAGACTCTGTCACGTCTGTCACATGTGCTCAGTGTGAACCTGCTTTCATCTGTGAAGAGCACAGGGCGCCAGTGGCGAATTTGCCAATCTTCGTGTTCCCTGCCAAATGCTAAACGTCCTGCACGGTGTTGGGCTGTAAGCACAACCCCCACCTGTGGACGTCGGGCCCTCATTTCACCCTCATGGAGTCTGTTTCTGACCGTTTGAGCAGACACATGCACATTTGTGGCCTGCTGGAGATCATTTTGCAGGGCTCTGGTAGTGCTCCCCCTGTTCCTCCTTGCACAAAGGCGGAGGTAGCGGTCCTGCTGCTGGGTTGTTGCCCTCCTACGGCCTCCTCCACGTCTCCTGATGTACTGGCCTGTCTCCTGGTAGCGCCTCCATGCTCTGGACACTACGCTGACAGACACAGCAAACCTTCTTGCCACAGCTCGCATTGATGTGCCATCCTGGATAAGCTGCACTACCTGAGCCACTTGTGTGGGTTGTAGACTCCGTCTCATGCTACCACTAGAGTGAAAGCACCGCCAGCATTCAAAAGTGACCAAAACATTAGCCAGGAAGCATAGGAACTGAGAAGTGATCTGTGGTCACCACCTGCAGAACCACTCCTTTATTGGGGGTGTCTTGCTAATTGCCTATAATTTCCACCTGTTGTCTATCCCATTTGCACAACAGCATGTGAAATTGATTGTCACTCAGTGTTGCTTCCTAAGTGGACAGTTTGATTTCACAGAAGTGTGATTGACTTGGAGTTACATTGTGTTGTTTAAGTGTTCCCTTTATTTTTTTGAGCAGTGTGTATATATATATATATATATATATATATATATAAAATGAAAAAGATGGCAGCACCGACAAGAATCAAAAGGAAACGTTGCCTTGCCACATGGGTGAATAAAGTTTTCTACATTGTTTCACACGTCTGGAGTACAGTGCTGCCCGCTTTTTGTATACTCTCTCTCTTTCTCTATCTATCTCTCTCTCTCTCTCCATATATACATATATTATTTATATATTTTTGCTTCTGATAGTTACTGTGCCCCAGGACGAGTTCATGGAGGGGAGGGGTGGGTGCTGCCTAGGGCACACTGTCCTCTATATATGCAGCAGCAGCAAGGAAAGTTCATTGGGTCGGGGGGTCCTTGGGCACACTATTCTCTCTATGATATGCATCTCTCTATTATATGCATCAACAGCAAGCAGAGTTCGGGGGGGGGGGGGGGCACCCATGAATGCTGCTTGCTGCTGATGCTTATATAGGTAACAGTGTGTATCCGACCCCCACCCAAATAAACTCTGGTGGCTGCTGCTGTGAAAGGCAGAATCTCTGCCCCCCCACTCCCCCCAGGTCATGAACTAGCTATTTTTTCACAACTTGCAGGTGACGCTGGGGGCTGGAGTATGGTGGCTGACTGAGCAGGCAGTGGGCACGTCCCGCCCGTTCACTTCTTTCTCCTGCTGCTGCGGTGCACTAGCCAATCAGCAGCAGGAGCCTAGCACTGCTAAAAGCTGATTGGCTAGTGCAGTGCCCAGCAGGCAGAGAAGAGCGATTGGCATGCTCACCTGCCTGCAGACTGTCCGGTCTGTGCACTGTTTGCAGTGCACACAGTATGCCCAGTGGCGTCTCTAGCTTTCAAATTTTGGGGGGGCACACTGGGGGCCAGGACAAAAGTAGGGGGGGCAGCTATAACAATGATACATTTACACAAGTACGCTTAGAAATGATGCGATATTTTACCCAATACCTAAAACCGCAACAGGGAAGAAAAGTCCAGCTGTCTGTGGATGACACTTTTATAGAGAGGGGGATCTGTGGATGACACTGCTATGTGGGGGATCTGTGGATGCCACATACCGTATATAGCATCTTATGCTATATGTGTCATCCACAGATCCACCCCATGACAGTGTCATCCCCATTTCCCCCTCCATAACAGTGTCATCCACAGATCTCCCTCCCTATAACAGTGTCATCCACAGATCTCCCTCCCTATAACAGTGTCATCCACAGATCTCCATCCCCGCCTCTCACAGGAGTGTACATATATAAAATAAACATATTTCACATGAACACTTACAGTTACTTGGCCCTTGGGGATCTCGGACGCCACTTCAACACTTTGGCCGGGGGCTCGGCGGAGCTGATGTTGTGTTTTATCCTAATGAGAAAGATTTCATAATAAGGATTTGGAGAAGGGGCAGAGGGATAGCAGAGCAGGGAGAGGATGGTGCTGCTACTAGGGGGTCATACCATGGGGGAGTAAAAAAACCCACCATAATGCCCCCCAGTAGAAATAATTCTCCTTATAATGTGCAAAACATACCCCCTTATGCCCCCAGTTGAGCTAATGTCCCCCATAATGTGCCAGTATAAAATACCCCTATATGGTGCACCAGTAAATGCCTCCATAGTGCTCCTCTCCCCCCTTCCTGCTAGTGCCCCCATAATGTACCAGTATAAAATGCCCCATATATCGTGCCCCAGTAGATGCCCTCAGTGTCCCCCATAATTTGCAAGTATAAAATACCCCTTCTTAGTGCCCCCCGTAGATGACTCCATAGTACTCCTGTCTCCCCTTCTACATAGTACCCACCATAATGTGTCCCAGTATAAAATGCTACTGTACAGAGTCCCCCATATAAAACACCCCTTCTTTGTGGCCTCAGTAGATGCCCCTATAGTGCCCACCAATAATGTGCCAGTAATAAGTGCCCTCAATAACGTGCCAGTAACAAGAGCCCCCCCAATGTGCCAGTAATAAGCCCCCATCATGTGCCAGTAACAAGAGCCCCCATCACGTGCCAGTAATAAGCCCTCCATCACGTGCCAGTAATAAGCCCCCATCACGTGCCAGTATTAAGCCCCCCCATGTTCCAGTATTAAGTCCCCCCATCATCATGTGCCAGTATAAAGCCCCCCCCCCATCATCATGTGCCAGTATTGTAATAAGTCCCCCCAATGTGCCAGTAACACTATTGTAAAAAAAAAAACACTTATACTTACCTCAGTGTCAGCGATGCGATGCAGCCTCTTCCTGTGTCCCACGCTGTAATGTAAGGCTCAGACGGCGCGATGACGTCATTGCGCCGGCCTCTGATAGGCTGCCGGCCTAGTGCCTGCAGCCAGGGGCGTACATAAAAATCACTGGGCCCCATAGCAGGAATCTAAATTGGGCCCCCATTCCCCTTTTATAGCCCCTCCCTTTGTTCCATGAACTATTCTTGCTGCTGCGTTTTATAATTTATGCCATCAGGGCCGGATTGGGATTACAAAACAGGCCTGGCACACAAAAGAGGTATAATAGATGCAGTGTGTACAGGTATATAGTATATTCCCTAGTGTTCTGATATGTGAGGTACAGGGTATAATATATGCAGTGTGTACAGATATATAGTATATACAGCAGTGTACTGATATGTGAGGTACGGGGTATAATATATGCAGTGTATACAGGTATACAGTAGTGTATTATGTGAGGTACGAGTTATAATATATGCAGTGTGTACAGGTATATAGTAAATACAGCAGTGTATTGACACCTCGTACCTCAGATATCAGTACACCGCTGTATATACTATATATCTGTATACACTGCATCTATTATACCTCGTACCTCACATATCAGTACACTGCTGTATATAATATATATCTGTACACACTGCATCTATTATACCTCATACCTCACATATCAGTACACTGCTGTATATACTATATATCTGTACACACTGCATCTATTATACCTCCTACCTGACATATCAGTACACTGCTGTATATACTATATATCTGTACACACTGCATCTATTATACCTCGTACCTCACATATCAGTACACTGCTGTATATACTATATACCTGTACACACTGCATCTATTATACCTCGTACCTCACATATCAGTACACTGCTGTATATACTATATATCTGTACACACTGCATCTATTATACCTCGTACCTCACATATCAGTACACTGCTGTATATACTATATACCTGTACACACTGCATCTACTATACCTCGTACCTCACATATCAGTACACTGCTGTATATACTATATATCTGTACACACTGCATCTATTATACCTCGTACCTCACATATCAGTACACTGCTGTATATACTATATATCTGTACACATTGCATCTATTACACCTCGTACCTCACATATCAGTACACTGCTGTATATACTATATATCTGTACACACTGCATCTATTATACCTCGTACCTCACATATCAGTACACCGCTGTATATACTATATATCTGTACACACTGCATCTATTATACCTCGTACCTCACATATCAGTACACTGCTGTATATACTATATATCTGTACACACTGCATCTATTATACCTCGTACCTCACATATCAGTACACCGCTGTATATACTATATATCTGTACACACTGCATCTATTATACCTCGTACCTCACATATCAGTACACTGCGGTATATACTATATATCTGTACACACTGCATATATTATACCTCTTACCTCACATATCAGTACACTGCTGTATATACTATATATCTGTACACACTGCATCTATTATACCTCATACCTCACATATCAGTACACTGCGGTATATACTATATATCTGTACACACTGCATATATTATACCCTGTACCTCACATATCAGTACACTGCTGTATATACTATATATCTGTACATATTGCATGTATTATACCCTGTACCTCACATATCAGTACACCGCTGTATATACTATATATCTGTACACACTGCATCTATTATACCTCGTACCTCACATATCAGTACACTGCGGTATATACTATATATCTGTACACACTGCATCTATAATACCTCATACCTCACATATCAGTACACTGCTGTATATACTATATATCTGTACACACAGCATCTATTATACCTCATACCTCACATATCAGTGCACTGCGGTATATACTATATATCTGTACACACTGCATATATTATACCCTGTACCTCACATATCAGTACACTGCTGTATATACTATATATCTGTACACACTGCATCTATTATACCTCGTACCTCACATATATAGTATATACAGAAGTGTACTGATATCTGTACACACTGCATCTATTATACCTTGTACCTCACATATCAGTGCACTGCGGTATATACTATATATCTGTACATATTTCATGTATAATACTGTGTAATATATGCAGTGTGTGTGCATGTATGTGTGTGTATCTATATATATATATATATATATATATATATAACACACAGAGCAGTGTATTGATGTGACACATAGAAGGTATAATACTGCAGATGCAGTGTTTCTAGAAATATGTGGTCAGTTATACATTATGGTCACTGTGTGTGAGGTACATGAGGTAGTGGTCACTGTACCTGTCTGAAGTATTATACATGAGTGTGCAATCAGTAAAAACAGGGCATGGAGGGGGGGGGGGGTAAATGATGAGAAGTGGAGGACCTCCTCTTACCTCTCCATTCCAGTCTGTATGGATCCATGCAGAGCTGCTTGTGAACTTCTAATACTTGCTGTTAGGGGTTGAAGGACCTGTGATGATGTCATCACAGGTCCTGGCAGATATACCTTTGAAACCTAGGAACTACACCATTTTTGGTGCAGTTCCTTTGCTAGATTCTGCAGGACCTGTGATGTTGAAGATGATGTCATCACAGGTCCTGGCAGATGCACTGTTCTAACCTGGGAACTTTACACTGTACAGTTCCCTTACAGGACCTGTGATGACATCATCAAAGGTCCTTTAGCTTTAGAAAGATAAACAGGAGCAATTAGGGGGCGGGGCCTCTCCTTCACTTCGGGGCCTGCCTGCAGCCTATCAGAGGGAGGGGGAGGGACACGCCTCTCCCTCCCCTGCACCTCCGTTGGCAGTTGGCACAGGCAATTTACAATGGAGATGAGCGCAATGGAAGCGCTCATCTCCCTGTGCCCGGCGGCGGCTCACTTGGGGGGGCACAGCATGATGTAGGGGGGGCCGTGGCCCCCTCTGGCCCCCCCCCCCCTGGCGACGCCACTGAGTATGCCTAAGAGAAGAGTGGAAGGGGACTTGAACAGAGGAGAAGCAGGGGGAGCCCCGGATAGAAGACCAGCCATACTGCAGACATTATAGGGGGTGGGGCTTTCCATCCTCTCCAGGCCCCCTCCTGCCATGGGCCCCCGTAGCAGTTGCATGGACTGCCGCTATTGGCGGTGCACCACTGCTTTAGATACATGACATGGCGATAAGTGTGTGGACAGCCTTCAAATTAGCGTATGGCTATTTCTTCTACAAAAGTTGCTACCAAGTGAATAATGTCAAGAATAAACGCAAGTAATCTGCATGGACAAATATTATCATTAGTTAATATTAAATTTGACATTCACATTAAAAGGGTTCTGTTGTGAAGACCACCCCTGTCCATGCATCCTAATAGCGCACATTAATGTTATAGAGAGGCTTGCCATTCACACAACTGTATATTTCTGTCCGCATCTGTTCTGCAATTTTTCAAATTGGATCCGGACTCATTCATTTCAATGGGGCTGCAAAAGGCCATGTGCTGTATGCATCCGTACGTTCGTCCCGTGGCCCCGCAAAAAAAAAAAAAAAGGAACATGTCCTATTCTTGCCCATAATTGCAGACAAGAATAGGCATTTCTATCATGTAAGAGGAAGTTCCATACCGCAAAATGCGGAAGGCACGCGGCCGGTATCAGTGTTTTGCGGATCCGCAATCTCCAATCCGCAAAAACTGATATGGCCGTGTGAATGAGCCCAAAAGCAGTTTTTTTTTTAGAGTGGCCTCCTCTCTGGCCAACACGACCTGTCCATGCATTTACTGACTGATGTGTAATGCCAAATTTCTTCTGCAGCGATTGATGCAAATGTTTGGGCAGAGGTGACTTCCCCCAACATTAGGGCGATTGTACAGGATTTAAAAAACATGGCTGCTTCTTCCAAAAACAGCACCATATCTGTCCACAGGTTGTGTGTATTATTACAGCTCAGCCCCATTAACTTCATTAGAACTGAGCTGAAATACCAGACAGAACCTGTGGACAGATATGGTGCTGTTTTTGGAAGAAAGCAGCCATGTTTTTCTAGCCTTTCAGGGTTATCTGACTTCCAATAAGCGAGCGAGTTTTCAGTCTGGGTGCGATGCGTGTAGTGAACTCATAGCATCCACATTGAATCCTGACCCATTCATCTGCTCTGTGTACCTGAGCATTGTTTTTCATGCATCATCTCAGTTCATCATCTCGTTCAGGAAAAATTGCAGAATATTCTATAGTGTGCGTTTTTTCATGCAGATCTGTCTCCATGGAAGTGAATGGGGCTTGTGTGAAAAACGGGAGACATCTGGATGCAATCCGTTTTTCACAGATGGTTGCTCGGAGATATGTAGATTGTAAATTATTTTTCACACGAGCGATACAGATTGTGTAAAGGTCTGTTCAGGAAAAAAACTGATGATTTTACATGTAACTTCAACCAGTTTTCTGCGGTTGCTTTTATTGCTCCTGTGAAAGAGGCCTTGTGTCAGGATGCGTTCAGTGAAACTCGCACCATTTTGCAAGTAAGTTCAGTTAGTTTTGTCTGCGATCGGGTTCAGTTTTTCTGCGCGGGTGCAATCAGTTTTGGATGCTTTTTTCACGCGCTTGAAAAATTAAGATTTACCAACAACATCTCTTAGCAAACATCAGTGAAAACGCATTGCATCCGGAGTGCATCCAGGTTACATCCGGATGCAATGCTTTTTTCGCTGAAGCCCCATTCACTTCTATGTGAAAAACAACACTCGTGCACAGAATCATTGAAATGAATGGGTCAGGATTCAGTAGGGGTGCTATGCGTTCATGCATTGCACCTGCGTGGAAAACTCGCTCGTGTGATAGAGGCCTTAAAGTTACAGTTCCCACCAAGGCATCACTGACACATTGATATGATATGCATCTTTGTCTGTCCAGCTGAGATTTACTTGCTGGGATCCCACCATTCTTTGAACCAGCACTCCAGTTCTCTCCACAGTGCCCCGCTGGGACTGGCACTGTACCAGAGAAAAAACAAGGCATCCGTGGACATCCCAGAGGCTGGACCCCCACGATCAGACATTAAAGTTATATCCTGTTGATATTCCAGTGACGTCTATGCTTGGAAAATTCATAACACATATAATTTCCAGCTGTCATTGGAAGTTTGGAATATGTTGCGAATGTGCTTGTTACTCTTAACCACTTAAGGACCACAGGTTTATACCCCCCTAAAGACCAGGCCCTTTTTTACAAATCGGCACTACACTACTTTCACCGTTTATTGCTCGGTCATGCAACTTACCACCCAAATGAATTTTACCTCCTTTTCTTCTCACTAATAGAGCTTTCATTTGGTGGTATTTCATTGCTGCTGACATTTTTACTTTTTTTGTTATTAATCGAAATTTAACGATTTTTTTGCAAAAAAATGACATTTTTCACTTTCAGTTGTAAAATTTTGCAAAAAAAAACGAGATCCATATAGAAATTTTGCTCTAAATTTATAGTTCTACATGTCTTTGATAAAAAAAAAATGTTTGGGTAAAAAAAAAATGGTTTGGGTAAAAGTTATAGCGTTTACAAACTATGGTACAAAAATGTGAATTTCCGCTTTTTGAAGCAGCTCTGACTTTCTGAGCACCTGTCATGTTTCCTGAGGTTCTACAATGGCCAGACAGTACAAACACCCCACAAATGACCCCATTTCGGAAAGTACACACCCTAAGGTATTCGCTGATGGGCATAGTGAGTTCATAGAACTTTTTATTTTTTGTCACAAGTTAGCGGAAAAATGATTTTTTTTTTTTTTTTTTTTTTCTTACAAAGTCTCATATTCCACTAACTTGTGACAAAAAATAAAAACTTCTATGAACTCACTATGCCCATCACGAAATACCTTGGGGTCTCTTCTTTCCAAAATGGGGTCACTTGTGGGGTAGTTATACTGCCCTGGCATTCTAGGGGCCCAAATGTGTGGTAAGGAGTTTGAAATCAAATTCTGTAAAAAATGACCTGTGAAATCCGAAAGGTGCTCTTTGGAATATGGGCCCCTTTGCCCACCTAGGCTGCAAAAAAGTGTCACACATCTGGTATCTCTGTATTCAGGAGAAGTTGAGGAATGTGTTTTGGGGTGTCTTTTTACATATACCCATGCTGGGTGGGATAAATATCTTGGTCAAATGCCAACTTTGTATAAAAAAATGGGGAAAAGTTGTCTTTTGCCAAGATATTTCTCTCACCCAGCATGGGTATATGTAAAATGACACCCCAAAACACATTCCCCACCTTCTCCTGAGTACGGCAATACCAGATGTGTGACACTTTTTTGCAGCCTAGGTGGGCAAAGGGGCCCATATTCCAAAGAGCACCTTTCGGATTTCACAGGTCATTTGTTACAGAATTTGATTTCAAACTCCTTACCACACATTCGGGCCCCTAGAATGCCAGGGCAGTATAACTACCCCACAAGTGACCCCATTTTGGAAAGAAGACACCCCAAGGTATTCCGTGAGGGGCATGGCAAGTTCCTAGAATTTTTTATTTTTTGTCACAAGTTAGTGGAAAATGATGATTTTTTTTTTTTTTTTTTCATACAAAGTCTCATATTCCACTAACTTGTGACAAAAATAAAAACTTCCATGAACTCACTATGCCCATCAGCGAATACCTTGGGGTCTCTTCTTTCCAAAATGGGGTCACTTGTGGGGTAGTTATACTGCCCTGGCATTCTAGGGGCCCGAATGTGTGGTAAGGAGTTTGAAATCAAATTCTGCAAAAAATGACCAGTGAAATCCGAAAGGTGCTCTTTGGAATATGGGCCCCTTTGCCCACCTAGGCTGCAAAAACGTGTCACACATCTGGTATCTCTGTATTCAGGAGAAGTTGAGGAATGTGTTTTGGGGTGTCTTTTTACATATACCCATGCTGGGTGAGATAAATATCTTGGTCAAATGCCAACTTTGTATAAAAAAAATGGGAAAAGTTGTCTTTTGCCAAGATATTTCTCTCACCCAGCATGGGTATATGTAAAATGACACCCCAAAACACATTCCCCACCTTCTCCCGAGTACGGGGATACCAGATGTGTGACACGTTTTTGCAGCCTAGGTGGGCAAAGGGGCCCATATTCCAAAGAGCACCTTTCGGATTTCACAGGTCATTTTTTACAGAATTTGATTTCAAACTCCTTACCACACATTTGGGCCCCTAGAATGCCAGGGCAGTATAACTACCCCACAAGTGACCCCATTTTGGAAAGAAGAGACCCCAAGGTATTCGCTGATGGGCATAGTGAGTTCATGGAAGTTTTTATTTTTTGTCACAAGTTAGTGGAATATGAGACTTTGTATGAAAAAAAAAAAAAAAAAAAAAATCATCATTTTCCACTAACTTGTGACAAAAAATAAAAAATTCTAGGAACTCGCCATGCCCCTCACGGAATACCTTGGGGTGTCTTCTTTCCAAAATGGGGTCACTTGTTGGGTAGTTATACTGCCCTGGCATTTTCCAGGGGCCCTAATGTGTGGTAAGTAGGTAAATGACCTGTGAAATCCTAAAGGTGCTCTTTGGAATGTGGGCCCCTTTGCCCACCTAGGCTGCAAAAAAGTGTCACACATGTGGTATCGCCGTATTCAGGAGAAGTTGGGGAATGTGTTTTGGGGTGTCATTTTACATATACCCATGCTGGGTGAGAGAAATATCTTGGCAAAAGACAACTTTTCCCATTTTTTTATACAAAGTTGGCATTTGACCAAGATATTTCTCTCACCCAGCATGGGTATATGTAAAATGACACCCCAAAACACATTCCCCAACTTCTCCTGAGTACGGCGATACCAGATGTGTGACACTTTTTTGTAGCCTAGATGCGCAAAGGTGCCCAAATTCCTTTTAGGAGGGCATTTTTAGACATTTGGATACCAGACTTCTTCTCACGCTTTGGGGCCCCTAGAATGCCAGGGCAGTATAAATACCCCACATGTGACCCCATTTTGGAAAGAAGACACCCCAAGGTATTTAATGAGGGGCATGGCGAGTTCATAGAAATTTTTTTTTTTTGGCACAAGTTAGCGGAAATTGATATTTTTAATTTTTTTCTCACAAAGTCTCCCGTTCCGCTAACTTGGGACAAAAATTTCAATCTTTCATGGACTCAATATGCCCCTCACGGAATACCTGGGGGTGTCTTCTTTCCGAAATGGGGTCACATGTGGGGTATTTATACTGCCCTGGCATTCTAGGGGCCCTAAAGCGTGAGAAGAAGTCTGGAATATAAATGTCTAAAAAAATTTACGCATTTGGTTTCCGTGAGGGGTATGGTGAGTTCATGTGAGATTTTATTTTTTGACACAAGTTAGTGGAATATGAGACTTTGTAAGAAAAAAATAATAATAATTCCGCTAACTTGGGCCAAAAAAATGTCTGAATGGAGCCTTACAGGGGGGTGATCAATGACAGGGGGGGTGATCAATGACAGGGGGGTGATCAATGACAGGGGGGGTGATCAATGACAGGGGTGGTGATCAATGACAGGGGGGTGATCAATGACAGGGGGGTGATCAATGACAGGGGGGGTGATCAATGACAGGGGGGTGATCAGGGAGTCTATATGGGGTGATCACCACAGTCATTGATCACGCCCCTGTAAGGCTTCATTCAGACGTCCGGATGCGTTTTGCGGATCCGATCCATCTATCAGTGCATCCGTAAAAATCATGCGGACATCTGAATGGAGCTTTACAGGGGGGTAATCAATGACAGGGGGGTGATCAGGGAGTCTATATGGGGTGATAACCACAGTCATTGATCATGCCCCTGTAAGGCTTCATTCAGACGTCCGGATGCGTTTTGCGGATCCGATCCATCTATCAGTGGATCCGTAAAAATCATGCGGACATCTGAATGGAGCCTTACAGGGGGGTAATCAATGACAGGGGGGTAATCAATGACAGGGGGGTGATCAGGGAGTCTATATGGGGTGATCACCACAGTCATTGATCACGCCCCTGTAAGGCTTCATTCAGACGTCCGGATGCGTTTTGCGGATCCGATCCATCTATCAGTGCATCCGTAAAAATCATGCGGACATCTGAATGGAGCTTTACAGGGGGGTAATCAATGACAGGGGGGTGATCAGGGAGTCTATATGGTGTGATCACCACAGTCATTGATCATGCCCCTGTAAGGCTTCATTCAGACGTCCGGATGCGTTTTGCGGATCCGATCCATCTATCAGTGGATCCGTAAAAATCATGCGGACGTCTGAATGGAGCTTTACAGGGGGGTAATCAATGACAGGGGGGTAATCAATGACAGGGGGGTGATCAGGGAGTCTATATGGGGTGATCACCACAGTCATTGATCACGCCCCTGTAAGGCTTCATTCAGACGTCCGGATGCGTTTTGCGGATCCGATCCATCTATCAGTGCATCCGTAAAAATCATGCGGACATCTGAATGGAGCTTTACAGGGGGGTAATCACCACAGTCATTGATCATGCCCCTGTAAGGCTTCATTCAGACGTCCGGATGCGTTTTGCGGATCCGATCCATCTATCAGTGCATCCGTAAAAATCATGCGGACATCTGAATGGAGCTTTACAGGGGGGTGATCAGGGAGTCTATATGGGGTGATCACCACAGTCATTGATCATGCCCCTGTAAGGCTTCATTCAGACGTCCGGATGCGTTTTGCGGATCGGATCCATCTATCAGTGCATCCGTAAAAATCATGCGGACGTCTGAATGGAGCTTTACAGGGGGGTGATCAATGACAGGGGTGTAATCAATGACAGGGGGGTGATCAGGGAGTCTATATGGGGTGATCACCACAGTCATTGATCACGCCCCTGTAAGGCTTCATTCAGACGTCCGGATGCGTTTTGCGGATCCGATCCATCTATCAGTGGATCCGTAAAAATCATGCGGACGTCTGAATGGAGCTTTACAGGGGGGTAATCAATGACAGGGGGGTAATCAATGACAGGGGGGTAATCAGGGAGTCTATATGGGGTGATCAGGGGCTAATAAGGGGTTAATAAGTGACGGGGGGGGGGTGTAGTGTAGTGTAGTGGTGCTTGGTGCTACTTTACTGAGCTACCTGTGTCCTCTGGTGGTCGATCCAAACAAATGGGACCACCAGAGGACCAGGTAGCAGGTATATTAGACGCTGTTATCAAAACAGCGTCTAATATACCTGTTAGGGGTTAAAAAAAACACATCTCCAGCCTGCCAGCGAACGATCGCCGCTGGCAGGCTGGAGATCAACTCTCTTACCTTCCGTTCCTGTGAACGCGCGCGCCTGTATGCGCGCGTTCACAGGAAATCTCGGCTCACGCGAGATGACGCCTATTGGCGTTAGTGTGACCTGGGAGCGCCGCAGAAATGACGCCTTTCGGCGTTAGCGTGGCGGGAAGTGGTTAAAGGGGATATCCAGGATTAGAAAAACAAGGCTGCTTTCTTCTTAAAGAAAAGTTTTTGTAAGGTATTGCAGCTTGGTCCCTTTCATTTTCATGGAGCCAAGCTTTAAAGGAAGGAGTATTTCAGGATTTTGTTATTGATGGTCTATCCACAGGCTAGGCCATCAATATCTGATTGCCAGGGGTCTGACATTCCCGCCCCTCCACTGGGTAGCACCAGCACCAGAGTCACACAAAGGGGCGGACTGGGAACTTGTGTCCCTGAAAAAAATAAAAATAAAAGTGGCCCCATTTTGTAGTCTGGTCCAAATTGATGGAAGGCATGGCCAACACATTTAGGCGGGGCCAGCAATATCATATTATGGCACATTATACCACCCCAACTGAGCCAAATAGCACAGTACATCCAGGACTGGTGCAAGGATTTTTGCCACCCTAGGCAAAAGCTAATTTTGCCGCCCCCCTTGACTCCACGTATTGACCATGCCCTTTGACCCACCCCTTTTTTGTTGGCCACCTATTTATACAAACTGTACCCTTCATTGTGGTAAGGCCACGTTTTCTCCCTCCAGCTACATACCATGTCATCCACAGATCCCTATCAGTGTCATCCAGAGATCCCCCATAAGTGTCATCCAGAGATCCCCCATAAGTGTCATCCAGAGATCCCCCATCAGTGTCATCCACAGATCCCCCATAAATGTCATCCACAGATCCCCCATAAATGTCATCCACAGATCCCCCATAAATGTCATCCACAGATCCCCCATAAATGTCGTCCACAGATCCCCCATAAATGTCATCCACAGATCCCCCATAAATGTCGTCCACAGATCCCCCATAAATGTCGTCCACAGATCCCCCATAAATGTCGTCCACAGATCCCCCATAAATGTCGTCCACAGATCCCCCATAAATGTCGTCCACAGATCCCCATAAGTGTCGTCCACAGATCCCCATAAGTGTCGTCCACAGATCCCCCATAAGTGTCGTCCACAGATCCCCCATAAGTGTCGTCCACAGATCCCCCATAAATGTCATCCACAGATCCCCCATAAATGTCATCCACAGATCCCCCATAAATGTCATCCACAGATCCCCCATAAATGTCATCCACAGATCCCCCATAAGTGTCATCCACCACAGATCCCCCATAAGTGTCATCCACCACAGATCCCCATAAATGTCATCTACAGATCCCCCTAAGTGTCATCCACAGATCCTCGCCCAGCGCCGCCTCCTAGCTAATTTATTCACCTCACTTGCCTCTGTGTAATTGCAGAGAAGCGCTGGAAGACGGCATGCGCACTTCGCTCGGCGATGCCTCTGCCAGTGCGCCTGTGCGAGATTACACAGAGGCAAGTGAAGTGAATAAATTAGCTAGGAGGCGGCGCCGGGGCCGGCGCCTTCAGCAAGAGTGCGCTGTAAGGTCTATGGCCAATCCGCCCCTGGTCACACAGTTATGTCCACTATGTAGTGGACGGAGCTGGTTACTGCAACGCTGCTCCCATTGAAATTAGTTAGGGGTATGTACCTGAAGAGAAGCTATATTTTGTACTGCACTATGGTATTGCTGGCCCAGCCTACTTCTGTTGTCCCTGCCTACTTGTGGCTTGTGTTGCCCCACCCTCTGTCAATTTGGAGTCCCCTACAACTTGGGGCCACTTTTAGTTTTTTTTTCCAGGGCAACTTTAAGTTCCCAGTCCACTCCTGGCAGTGACTTGTAGTGGGAGGAAGGGAGTGGCATCTGTTTTGTTTCTCTGCGGTTCATTTGAGTCATGACAAATATTCATATTAAAGGGATTGTCCAGCATCCTTTTAAAGGGGTTGTCTCCTCAGTATAGGTCATCAATATCAGATTGGCAGGGGTCCGACTCCCGGAACCCCTGCCGATTAGCTGTTTGAAGAGAAGGCAGCGCATGTACGAGTTCTGCCTTCTCTGCTCTATTTACCTGCTCGCCACAGCAATTGCAGTGGAGAGCAGGTGTAATTGTAAGTATGGCATCCCCATTCACTTCTATGGGACGGATCCGTCATATGCATTTGAACATATAGAGCGGTCCCATAGATGTGAATGGGGACGCCATACTTGTAATTACACCTGCTCTCCACTGCAATTGCTGTGGCAAGCAGGTAAACAGAGCAGAGAAGGCAGTGCTGCCTTCTCTTCAATCAACGGATTGGCAGGGATCTTGGGAATCGGACCTCCGCCAATCTGCTATTGATGACCTATGCTGAGGATAGATCATCAATAGTAAAAACAGGATAAGTCCTTTAAATTTAGAGGATGTCCAGACATTGTTTAAAACAACAAATGGCATTGAATGGCATGCTACAGCTGAAGTTGTTAAATGGCCAGTAGCAGTCACGTGCATGTATGGCATCCGTCACTTACAGGGATGGGAGCTGTGGCTCTGGAACAGTGAGAATTGGCTAAGGACTCATGCACACGACCATATTTTGCATCTGTGTCCAATGCACGTTTTTGGCGGATTACACACCTATGGGTCTGCAAAAAATAGGTCATCTGTGCATTGATATGTTCCTTCCTTGGATTATAGAACATGTCCGATTCTTTTCCGTATTGTGGATGGGAATAGTCATTTATAGTGAGAAAAGTGCGGATTGCACACGGAATATATAGATATTTTGAAGATCTTGGTTGTGGACTGTCTGCATCCGTAGTTCCATTCCGCAGCCCGCAAAAAATATGGAGCATGACCTATTCTTGTCCGTAATCGCGGACTAGAATAGGCAGTTCTATCATAGGGCTGGCCATTTGTTCTGCAAAATGCGTGAATGCACGCGACCGGTATCTGTGTTTTGCGGATCTGCAATTTGCGAACCACAAAACACTTTCGGTTGTTTGAATGCACCCTAAAGGTGTCCAGCTCCCCTCTAAATTTTAGAGGATGTTGGACTAAACCTTTGGATGTGTGTAATATTTTTACACGATTATGTAGGTAGATGTGTACATATGTATATTTACAGCCGCGGGAAGCTCATATTTTCTGAGAGGCTCCATTATGACATGTGTGTCCCTGATACTGTACCACAGCGCAGAACACCACAGTCTGTTTGATTTTAGATTATTATTCATCGAAGGCTGCATATAAGATACAAATTCCAATTAATTTGTGAAGGAGCAAGTAATAACAGACATAAAATCATTATGTCTCTACTTGGACATCTTCAGAGCTCATGTTTTTTGCAGACGATGCCCTATTTTTATAGTGGAAAGGCATTTCTGTCTCCAGACAAACAGAATGTCACTGTTTAGTCATTTGAGCTAAGACAAAAGACAGTCACATTGTGATGACAGCGAAGCTTTGTGAGTGCAGTGACTGTGGGAGAAGGGCTATCTGGGACATATGGAAACCGACCGTGGGGACAAAATAAATCCTTCTAGAGGAGACAATGCATAGTAATTAGAGATCTGCTGCTCTTTTGTTAGGAGATTTTTTTTTTTTTATAGTAACATAGTTTATACGGCCGAAAAAGGACATCTGTCCATCCAGTTCGGCCTGTTATCCTGCAAGGTGATCCAGAGGAAGGCAAAAAGAAAACTGTGAGGGAGAAGCCAATTTTCCCCACTTAGGCCTATTGCACACGACCGTATGGCTTTTTCAGTGTTTTGCGGTCCGTTTTTCACGGATCCGTTGTTCCGTTTTTTGTTTCCGTTTCTGTTCCGTTTTTCCGTTCCGTTTTTCCGTATGGCATATACAGTAATTACATAGATAAAATTGGGCTGGGCATAACATTTTCAATAGATGGTTCAGCAAAAAACGGAACGGAAACGGAAGACATACGGATGCATTTCCGTATGTGTTCTGTTTTTTTGCGGACCCATTGACTTGAATGGAGCCACTGAACGTGATTTGCGGGGAATAATAGGACATGTTCTATGTCAAAACGGAACGGAAACGGAATGCATACGGAGTACATTCCGTTTTTTTTTGCGGAACCATTGAAATGAATGGTTCCGTATACGGACCGTATACGGAACGCAAAAAACAGCCAGTAAGGGTCCATTCACACGTCCGTTGTTTCTTTCCTGATCTGTTCCGTTTTTTGCGGAACAGATCTGTACCCATTCATTTTCAATGGGTCCTGAAAAAAATCGGACAGCTCAATGTCTGATTTTTTTTCAGGACCCATTGAAAATGAATGGGTACAGATCTGGTCCAGATCTGTTCCGCAAAAAACGGAACAGATCAGGAAAGAAACAACGGACGTGTGAATGGACCCTAAACAGGAAAAAAAAACGGCAGTGTGCAGGAGGCCTAAGGGGGGAATAACTCCCTGGAACAACGACCCCTGTCTAGTAGCTATAGCCTGTAATATTATTACACTCCAGAAATACATCCAGGTCCCTCTTGAACTCTGGCCTCTTGCACACGACCGTATGGCTTTTTCAGTATTTTGCGGTCCGCAAAAAATGGATCCGCAAAAAATACGGATGACGTCCGTGTGCATTCCGTTTTTTGCGGAACGGTACAGCTGGCCCCTGATAGAACAGTACTATCCTTGTCCGTTATGCGGACAATAATAGGACATGTTCTGTCTTTGAACGGAAATACGGAAATGGAAGGCATACGGAGTACCTTCCGTTTTTTTTTGCGGATCCATGGAAATGAATGGTTTCGTATACGCTCCGTATATGGAACGCAAAAAAAGGGAACGTAAACTGAAAAAAAAAGTTTGTGTGCAAGAGCCATTTTAGCGAACTCCCTATCACCATTACCGTACTGTAGTGCACCCATTCCAGTTATTACTTTAGTTGCCCTCCTCTGAACCCTCTCCAGCTCTGCTATGTCTGCCTTGTTCACAGGAGCCCAGAACTGTACACAGTACTCCATGTGTGGTCTGACTAGTGAATTGTAAAGTGGTAGGACTATGTTCTCATCACGGGCATCTATGCCCATTTTGATGCAACCCATTATCTTATTGGCCTTGGCAGCAGCTGTCTGGCACTGGTTTTTACTGCTTAGTTTGCTGTTCACTAAAATTCCTAGGTCCTTTTCTATGTCAGTGTTACCCAGTGTTTTGCCATTTAGTATGTACGGGTGACTTGCATTATTCCTTCCCATGTGCATAACCTTACATTTGTCAGTGTTAAACCTCATCTGCCACGTCTCTGCCCAAGCCTCCAATCTATCCAGATCCCTCTGTAGTAGTATACTGTCCTCTTCAGTGTGAATTACTTTACACAGTTTAGTGTCATCTGCGAAAATTTATATTTTACTGTGCAAGCCTTCTACAAGATCATTAATAAATATATTGAAGAGAATAGGGCCCAATACTGACCCCTGAGGTACCCCACTAGTGACAGTGACCCAATCTGAGTGTGTACCGTTAATAACCTCCCTCTGTTTTCTATCACTGAGTCAGTTACTTACCCACATACAGATGTTTTCTCCCAGTCCGAGCATTCTCATTTTATACACTAACCTTTCATGCGGTACAGTGTCAAATGCTTTGGAGAAGTCCAGATATACGACATAATTGATTCGCCGCTGTCAAGTCTAGAACTTTCCTCCTTATAGAAATTGATTAAATTAGTTTGACATGACCGATCCCTCATGAAGCCAGGCTGATATGACGTTATTTGCTTATTTTAATTGAGGTGCTCCAAGATAGCATCTCTTAGAAAACCTTCAAACAGTTTACCCACGACAGATGTTAAACTTACCGGCCTATAGTTTCCAGGCTCTGTTTTTGGACCCTTTTTAAATATTGGCAATGTTTCTTTTGCTTCTACAATGTATGGTCACCATAATATCAGAATTAGGCCTCGTGCACACCGCCGTATGCTTTTTGCTGTCTGCAGAACACGGATCCCAGCCGTGTGCATGCTGCCATTTCTTTTTCAGCTCCTGTAGAAATATCCTATGCTTGTCCACAAAATGGACAAGAATAGGATATGTTCTGTCTTTTTTTTGCTGGGCCACGGAAGGGACACACGGATGCAGACAGCATACCGTGTGCTGTCCACATATTTTTTGTCCCCTTTGAAATTAAGGCGTGTATCGGATGCAGAAAGAACATATGGTCTTCTGTCTATAGAATTGATAATGTTTCTTCATCATGAAGCTTACTTTAGCTGGAAAAGTTAGGACTACGAGGAATAGTGAGAGAATGAAAGTTTTTACTCAAGGTATGATGCCATCTATTTTTTTTATGAGAGAAAATTTCCAAAGCTAGCCATAGAGCATTCCTGTTTTATTTTTTATTTTGCAACTAAAATGCTTGGCATGAAAGGGACACAAATGCATATGTTCATTAAAGGGAATGAGTCCTGAGTTTTTTTGGCCCCTAAACCCCCACCATGGTGTTATACTGGATGAGAATAGGATTATAAAAAGATGCCTCTGTATAAAATCTTAGGAGGAGATTTATCAAACTGGTGTAAAGTAGAACTGACTTAGTTGCCCATAGCAACCAATCAGATTCCACCTTTCATTTTTCAGAGCTCCTTTGGAAAATGAAAGGTGAAATCTGATTGGTTGCTATGGGCACCTAAGTCAGTTCTACTTTACGCCAGTTTGATAAATCTCCCTCGTAATTTCTGTATTATATATGTAATAAAATTATAAAATCCTGAACACTGTATGATAATTATCCTTGAAGAGTCATAGGCGCAGTGCCACTACCCTGAAGAGTCACACAGTCTTGTCTCCAAAACCCCCCTTCCATGTTTGATTCATACCCATCTGGCCTCTCTATGTCACTGCACTGGCAGCCTCCCCCAGATATCACTGTTTCATTTTAGTTTCTGGACATGTACAGTAAAGTGACGTGTACTCTGCTCGGCTTCATTGCTGCACCACACATGCCTGGGGACTATAAGGTAATGGTGTATCTGCCACCAGGTGGAGGATGGGAGTGATAGTGACTCTGGCTTAAACAGTTCTTCACAAAGGTAATCCTCACACTGATGCTCTTTAAGGCCAGGCAGTGATAGGAGGGTGCACGCTTTTTTTTTCTCGGGGCACACCCTGAGGCTGGGGATCCTGCCTGATGGTATACACATATGTGTACACACGGTCAGGGCCCTCTCTCCTTCTGTACTAGTTTTTATCTCATCTAGTTCATGCTTATTGCAATTGTCTGTATTATGCATGTATACCACTTTTCAAATGTACAGCGCCATGGAATAAATGGCACTTTAATAATATATATATACTGTTTATATAATATAAGAGTCCTGTCACCATAAGGGAAAACTGAGGGTACACTTTTCATTATATAAGAGACTGAAAAGCAACAAAGGGTTTACTATAATTCATTAGAACTGCCCTTTTCTTCTGTCTAGTGCAGTGAGTCACCTAGAGATAATTACGTTTCTCACCCTATAGAACATGTTGAGGTAGACAGGGTATTTGTGTTCTTTATAATACCAGGTAATTTAGCCGCGCACTGAAAAGAATGGCCTGACCTCTAAAAAGTCAGTAGTAATCAAAGTCGTTCCATTTGCACTTGTCTGCACTGCAGCGCCTGTAATGTGTGAAAAGCCTCAGTAGCTGGTCTTCTGGAAAGAGACAAGGGTGCGATGGCTTTCTCCGATAGCATAAGCACTTATTAAATTTAAAGAACCTATTCAAAACCACCACACATACTGTATAATACAAAAATAATCTTTATAAGTGTCCACAAGAAGACATACAGATAATCATATAAGAGACAATAATAAAATATAGTATATAGGTGCGAGAGACGGGAATATGCCCAACCTAGCTCCAGTATACACATATAATTTTAAAGTGCAGCGCTGTGCAATAATTCATACTCAACATTTAATGTATCCTTCCTCCATTGTTTTGTGTTGGTTAAAGGGAACCTGTCACCGGGATTTTGTGTATAGAGCCCCCAGAAGAAGCGCGGTGAAACGTACGTTGGGGTTTTCTTTCTGCCCCCTCCAGCACTGCAATCGGTATGTTTAGACTGATACTGCGCTTTATTCATGCCTCTGCCTTAGTATTCAGGTTTACTGTTACCACATGCTTAGGTGTGTATTATCTTCTGCCTTAATCTATTGTTTTGTTATTGGTATTGCTTGTGCCCTACCAATAGTCCACTACTCTGCTGGGGCAATTCATCAGCATTGCCTAGTGGACATTATGGCCTTGGAAATTGCTCTAAACCAACACAAAACAATGGAGGAAGGATACGTTAAGGCCCCATTAACACGTCCGCAATTTCGTTCCGCATTTTGCGGAACGGAATAGCGGACCCATTCATTTCTATGAGGCAGCACGATGTTCCGTTCCTGAAAAAAAATAGAACATGTCCTATTCTTGTCCGTAATTGCGGACAAGAATAGGCATATTGTATTAGTGCTGGCGATGTGCGGTCCGCAAAATGCGGAACGCACATTGCCATGTCCGTGTTTTGCGGAGCCGCGAATTCGTGGATCCGCAAAACACGTTATGGACGTGTGAATGGACCCTAAATGATGGGTATAAATTATTGCACAGCGCTGCACTTTAAGATTATATGTGTATAGTGGAGCTAGGTTGGGCATATTCCCGTCTCTCGCACCTATCTGCTATATTCTATTATTGTCTCTTATATGATTATCTGTATTTCTTCTTGTGGACACTAATAAAGATGTTTTTTGTATTGTATGTGTGGTGGTTTTGAATAAGTTCTTTAGTTATGTTGCCACACAGTTATTTAGTGATTTTGATCATATTTTGGGTATCCACTTATTAAATTTGGTGACCCGCAGCAGAGCATTCTGGATATGCATTGCGCTGCTACCGGATTTTGTTATGTTACAGATGCATGTAATATAAACCACTTTACTGCAGAGGGTTTTTTCCATTTAAGTTTTGCTACCAGAAGCAATTTTTGCACAGCTGGATAAAAGCTGTTGTGTATGATGAGCAGTAATATCAGGACCCCATACAGGCATATGGTCAGGATCCCTGAGTGACACCTAGTTCACATTTCAATTTCATTTCGATATCTGTAAAAAAAAAAACATCCGTGTTTCATCTGTGAAGATGTCCGTGAAGGATCTGTGTTTGGCACGTGCATACCTTTTTACTCTCCGTGTGTCATCTGTAAATCACGGACACTGCTCAGCTGAAAATGAATTTCCAGAGAATCTGTCTTCAGTGAAGAACGGAGGCAAGACTCCGATGCCATTTTTACGGACCCATAGACTTCAATAGGCGTATTTGGTCCGTATCACGGACCAAAGTAGTGCATGTCTCCGTAATTTTTTTTTACTGACCCACAGTCAGTAAAAGAATACTGATGTGTGAACAGGCACATTCAATCAATGCGTACGTGTGCTGTCCTTGAAAAATGCGGGCAGCACACGTCAGTGACAAACAGAAATGTGGACGAGGCTTGAGATGTGAGACTTTAGATGAATTGCTTGAGACGCCATGAGACACTGATTAGAACGCCCTTATAGCATATGATGGGGCAGGGATTCATGAGTTGCATCGTGCCCAGTTCAGGGTTTTGTCATGCCATACTTTGCACAGTAACTTACTGACTTGCTTGGTGTTCGTATCCACTTATACATAGAAAGGAAAAAGGGAGAAACACATTGGGATGTTTCTTACATTTGCTACTTGTTTGCTAGCTGTGTGTATATGTAGCCTATTAGACCTGTAGTGTAATAAGAGGTTTTTTATGCATAACCTATGGTTCCTTTAGTATTTATTATCCCACAGTACACCTTTTTGTTTTTCTAATAGTGGCATCATCCTTCATCATATTAGAGCAGGGATCAGCAACCTTTAGCACTCCAGCTGCTGTGAAACTACAACTCCCAGCATGCCCACGTGTCTGTTATTTTATCTTCCATATAGTGAAAGGAGGATTCTGGGAGTTGTAGTTTCAGAACAGCTGGAGTGCCTGAGGTTGCTGATCCCTGCATTAGAGTATTAAAGCAGGGCTTGCCAGAGACAGGCTTCCTTTCGACTGGGCTGCCCCTGTCAGTGCCTGCTAGCGGCTGATCAATAGAGGTGCTGGGTTTTGGATCCTATCCTAAGGATAGGTCATCAATATCAAAGTCCTAAAAAGACCCTTTAAAAATGCAAGTGCTGTCATTCCACACACTGTATATACGCAGCATTGGGAGGTTGGGATGTAATTCCTGAGAAAGGAAGGGAACTAGCAGTCAACAAGATCCTCAGAGGCTGGTGCAATCCTGCAAACAGCATCCCCTTCCTTTAACCCATGGATGCACAGTCGGAACAGGCAAGAGCTGTCTTTCATCTTTGGTGCAACCTGACCTCTTGGAGGATTTGAGGTGAGCAAAAGGTGTCCTCTGAGTCCCAGCAAGAGACCCTTCCTAGTGTAGTTCTGTATCAGGATTATCATTGAAGTGTAAATTGTCTACTACGTGTGCTTGTGACCTTAAGCTTGTGTACCGCACTGTAAGTGACTGTAAAACGCTAAGCTTCCCATGCCTCTGTGTCAGCAGAAATAAATCGTATTGTTCCTGCAGCATTTCCGCAGAGTATAGACTATTTTGAAAAGTCAATATTGTATGTCTGTAGAAGACAACTGGAAGAGACATCCCAGTGTGGTTCAAGCAATGCACCTCAAACACTCCATATCTGTAATAAGATACTTTATGAAAGCAATGTCCTTAAATAACTCCATTTCTGTTTTCTCATGGACCACTCTCTGCAGATCTGCTGAGCACAGCTTTGCCAGCACTTTGCAACTGATTTAAAATAAAATCCCTGTACTTTACTGATGGAGCTGTACTTTCCTAGTCAATCTCTTATTGTATATTCCGTAAAGCAATCATGAATATTTTATCGCTCCTAGATGAACTGCAGATAAATGTTAAAACCGTTAAGTGGAAATCATTATTTCCACAGCTGCAGAGCTGCTTTTATGGTCACTGCAGTGTACTGAAGCAACATAGCAGCAGTGTATGTTTTCTGCTTAATTTAGCTTAATGCAGAAGCTACTGTGCAAAAAGGGATATGTCTTTTGTAGTGTTCTGCTCGAGCATCGCTATGCTCGGCCGAACCCCGCGTGTGTTCGAGTCAGTGTATTTAAATGTAATTTAGCATCTATTTCTGAAAAGTTTCTGCCAACCCCTTGTACATTAAAGGCAAGGACCTTATCCACTCGGCTATAAAGCTGAATGCTAAACTGTGTCAGAAAAACCTCATAGTAGTTTCTGATGTAGTGAGTATTCCTATTCAGCAGAAGACTTATTATATATTTTTGTGCAGGTTAACATCCTTGCCTCTAATGTACAAGGTTGGGAGTTTGAATCCCGGCAGAAACATTTGAGAAACATTTATATATATAAGTTTTTAGCCATAATATATTTACATATATTATTATATATTTAGAATATATAATATATTATAATATATGTAAATATATTATGGCTAAAAACATCAGTAGTAGTTTCCCCACATACAGGGAGTGCAGAATTATTAGGCAAGTTGTATTTTTGAGGATTAATTTTATTATTGAACAACAACTATGTTCTCAATGAACCCAAAAAACTCATTAATATCAAAGCTGAATATTTTTGGAAGTAGTTTTTAGTTTGTTTTTTGTTTTAGCTATTTTAGGGGGATATCTGTGTGTGCAGGTGACTATTACTGTGCATAATTATTAGGCAACTTAACAAAAAACAAATATATACCCATTTCAATTATTTATTTTTACCAGTGAAACCAATATAACATCTCAACATTCACAAATATACATTTCTGACATTCAAAAACAAAACAAAAACAAATCAGTGACCAATATAGCCACCTTTCTTTGCAAGGACACTCAAAAGCCTGCCATCCATGGATTCTGTCAGTGTTTTGATCTGTTCACCATCAACATTGCGTGCAGCAGCAACCACAGCCTCCCAGACACTGTTCAGAGAGGTGTACTGTTTTCCCTCCTTGTAAATCTCACATTTGATGATGGACCACAGGTTCTCAATGGGGTTCAGATCAGGTGAACAAGGAGGCCATTTCATTAGATTTTCTTCTTTTATACCCTTTCTTGCCAGCCACGCTGTGGAGTACTTGGACGCGTGTGATGGAGCATTGTCCTGCATGAAAATCATGTTTTTCTTGAAGGATGCAGACTTCTTCCTGTACCACTGCTTGAAGAAGGTGTCTTCCAGAAACTGGCAGTAGGACTGGGAGTTGAGCTTGACTCCATCCTCAACCCGAAAAGGCCCCACAAGCTCATCTTTGATGATACCAGCCCAAACCAGTACTCCACCTCCACCTTGCTGGCGTCTGAGTCGGGACTGGAGCTCTCTGCCCTTTACCAATCCAGCCACGGGCCCATCCATCTGGCCCATCAAGACTCACTCTCATTTCATCAGTCCATAAAACCTTAGAAAAATCAGTCTTGAGATATTTCTTGGCCCAGTCTTGACGTTTCAGCTTGTGTGTCTTGTTCAGTGGTGGTCGTCTTTCAGCCTTTCTTACCTTGGCCATGTCTCTGAGTATTGCACACCTTGTGCTTTTGTCAGTTCATGGGCAGTTATTTTGCGCCTTGGTTTCTCCACACGCTTCTTGCGACCCTGTTGACTATTTTGAATGAAACGCTTGATTGTTCGATGATCACGCTTCAGAAGCTTTGCAATTTTAAGAGTGCTGCATCCCTCTGCAAGATATCTCACTATTTTTGACTTTTCTGAGCCTGTCAAGTCCTTCTTTTGACCCATTTTGCCAAAGGAAAGGAAGTTGCCTAATAATTATGCACACCTGATATAGGGTGTTT
The DNA here is from genome assembly GCF_905171765.1 of Bufo bufo. Taxonomy (NCBI): domain Eukaryota; kingdom Metazoa; phylum Chordata; class Amphibia; order Anura; family Bufonidae; genus Bufo; species Bufo bufo. The sequence continues at coordinate 26,378,563 of NC_053399.1, forward strand.
ATGTCATTAGACCACACCCCTTCTCATTACAGAGATGCACATCACCTAATATGCTTAATTGGTAGTAGGCTTTCGAGCCTCTACAGCTTGGAGTAAGACAACATGCCTAAAGAGGATGATGTGGTCAAAATACTCATTTGCCTAATAATTCTGCACTCCCTGTATTATGCATTCATATATATCAGAAGTATGATTTTTTATATATATATATATATATATATATATATATATATATAAAAAAAATATATAATTGTAATTACACATTTATTTTGTGCCATACATTTTTTTACAATAAAAAAAAAAAATATTTAAATTTAATCTCTATTTCTGAAATGTTTCTGCCAGGATTTGAACTCCCAACCTTGTACATTAGAGGCAAGGATGTTAACCACTACACTATAGAACTACATGTTAACCTGCGCAGAAATATAAAATTAGTCTTCTGCTGAATAGGAATACTCACTACAGAAACTACTAAGAGGTTTTTCTGACAGATTTTAGCATTCAGCTTTATAGCTGTGTGGATAAGGTCCTTGCCTCTAATGTACAACAAGTTTTCAGAAATTAGATTTAAATACACTGGGGTGTCCCCAAACACTGACCTTATATATGGGTATAGCTATATATGAAGTCAGAGCAGGGACTCTTAAGCCAAATTAGAGTCCCGACATCCTCCCCTTTTCAGAGCAGGGGGTTCTTCCATTGGCTTCCATTGTGCTCGGTAGAGTACTCGTGCACACGAGCACTTTGCTGCTCGCCCAACACTAGTCTTTTGCAGTAACTTTATGCACACCACAGAGCCAAGTATGGGATGCTGTATAGTGCTACATGAAGCCCCAGTGGATCTGCACTGTGGAGCCTTAGACATTAAATTTCCTCTGAATGTATACCCTATTACGTGTGTCCAGGGGTGGGCTGTACATTTCTGGGGCCATAAGCAAAATTATGTCTGGGGCCCTAATTAAGACAGTCAGCCAGGAATCTCTATTCCCAGCAGCAGTTTCCTGTTTGTCCACAACTGTATCTGCACCATTAGAATATAGTGATACGGATATACAGTACGTAGTGATATGGACCATGCTGGTATAACCTGGGTATCTTCTGTATATAATTATGTATCTACATCTGGTCTAAGTTTTATATCTTCTTGTATATAGTTATATGGATAATGCTGGTATAACCTGGGTATCTCCTGTATACAATTACCGTATTATTCGCCCTGAAAGATGCACCCACCAAAGAGACGCGCCTAGTTTTTAGAGGAGGACAATAAGAAAAAATATTTTTCATTAGACCTCAGGTCAGACCTCCAATCAGACCCCCAATGTTAATAAGACCTCAGCTCACAGCCCCAATCAGACCCCCAATGTTTATAAGACACCAACAAGACCTCAGCTCAGACCCCAATGTGAATGACCCCCAATCAGACCTCAGATAAGAGCCCCATGCCTCTCATCAGCCCCCATATGCCTCTCATCAGCCCCCTGCAGTCTCATATCAGCCCCCAGCAGCCCCCATTGCCTCATCAGCCCCCAGTAGACCCCATTGCCTCTCGTGGTAACCCCCAGCAACCGCATTGCCTCAGATCATCCCCCAGTAGCCCGATATTGCCTCATGTTTTATAAAATAAAAAAAACACTTACCTCTCCTGCTCCGGACACCGTCGCTCCTCTGTTCCAGCGCTCTTGTTTTTCCTCCGTCGGCTGTGCTGTGATCTGACACGCACAGTGTGAGGTCACAGAACACCCTCACGCTGTGTGCAGCCACAGCACAGCCGAGGAACAGGAAGCGTTGAGTACAGAGCCTTCACCGCTTTCTAGTACACATAATGGAAGCGCTCATTAGTATTTGCCCCATAAGACGCAGGGGCATTTCCCCCCCACTTTTGGGGAAAAAAATGCATCTTATGGGGCGAAAAATACGTTATATATGTATGGCTGGTATAAGTTATACATATTCTTATATATAGTGATATGGAGCATTCTCGTATAACCTGGGCATCTTCTGTATATAATTATATATGTACAGCTGGTATAAGTTATACATCCTATTGTGTATATATATGTTGAAAAAAGACGGCAGCACTCCAAATTATAGTGAAAAAAAGATGGATGGTTAACCCATCTGACAGCAACGTTTCAGCTCTCTCAATGGAGCCTTTGTCCAGCAGCTAGAGTGCTGGAGTGCTGCTGTCTTTTTTCAACATATGTATATGGGACCTTGGTCACAGGTCCTTGAAAGGATTTGCACCCGTTTTTAAGGTGTGCTGCTTTTTTTCTTTCTTTTCTATCCTTTTGTATATAGTGATATGGAGCATGCTGGTATAACCTGGGCATCTCCTGTATATAATTATATATGTACAGCTGGTATATATATTTCTCAAGTGATAAATGGACCAATTTTCTTATATGTAGTGACATGGATTATGTTGGTATACCCTAGGCATCCTCTGATTCAGGAGATGCCTAGAGTATAACTACATGATCTATGTCACTACATATAAGAAAATTGGTTAATTTATCACTTTATGTAAGAAAATATACATACACATATATATGCATATACCATAGGTCAGTGGTGGCGAACCTATGGCATGGGTGCCAGAGGCGGCACTCAGATCCCTCGCTGTGGGCACCCATGCTTTGGAAAATATCTAAGGTGTAACAATATGCCTTAGACTTTTCCTGCCATTCATCAGCGCAGGGCGCATTGAATGCAGGCAGCGATTATAGCTAAATGATAAAGTACATGAAAGATATACTATATTGGACTGTAGTATTCAGGTAAAATTGCCGTGTTGGCACTTTGCGATAAATAAGTGGGTTTTTGGTTGCAGTTTGGGCACTCGGTCTCTTAAAGGTTCACCATCGGTGCCATAGGTTGTTATATATAATATATATGTACAGTTGGTATATACATTTTTTTATGTAAAGTGATGGACCAATTATCTTATATATAGTGATTTAGTTTTTTTTTCTAATCAACACTATGAGCTCCGGGAGACTGTTTCGGCAAAGAACAACCTGCTGGAGTGTTCTGGATTTGGCCCCTGACTACTGGCAAGCAGTGCAGAAGTATCTGCTGTAGTCTGTAAAGTCCAGTGACATGCAATTCTCACTTCCCACTAAAGCATGCCTCTGCTGCAGGGCAGATAGGAGGAGCCCACAAACTGCCTGCCTCTCTTGCTGCCATCATGCTGTAAGGCAGGAAGGTCCGTTGCTCCGCTCCCCTATTCTGTGCAGACTGTAATATGATGTTGTGATGTCATGCACAGTGGGTGTCACCACCCTGGTGATGTTTAAAGGGACTGCCACCAGAAATAGCAAATCACTACCCAGCGGCGGTTCCCTAGTTTCCTCAACTGTATCTGCGTCCATAGGACAGACATGGTCCCTGCACAATTTCCTGATTTGCGTGGTGGTAAAGACCACCCTGCATATGTCACAATAGTGGTTAGAGCTTAAAGAGGACCTTTCACTTGTAAAAACTATGTGAACTAAGTATGCTGCCATGTAGAGCGGCGCCCGGGGATCTCACTGCACTTACCATTATCCCCGGGCGCCGCTCTGTTCTCCCGTTATGCCCTCCGGTACCTTTGCTCCTTAAGGCTCAGTTCAGACCTGAGCGTTCTGAAAGGAGCGCTCTGTATGCGAGATTGTACGGGCGTTTACAATCGTGCATACAGAGACAAGTGTACACACAGTGTCGCGCGTTCCCGAAAGTCTATGTACGGGAACGCGCGACAAGCGCCCAAAAAAACGCTCCTGTACTTGTTTGAGCGTCGGGCGTTTTACAGCGCGATCGTACGCGCTGTAAAACGCCCAGGTGAGAACCATTCCCATAGGGAAGCATTGGTTTCTCCTTGTTGAGCGTTTTACAGCGCGTAGGAACGCGCTGTAAAACGCTCAGGTCTGAACTGAGCCTAAGTTATAGTAGGCGGGTCTTCCCTTGTCCTGTGGGCGTCTCCTTCTTCTAGGCTGCAGCGCTGGCCAATCGCAGCACACAGCTCACAGCCTGGGAGAAAAAAACCTCCCAGGCTGTGAGCTGTGCGCTGCGATTGGCCAGCGCTGCAGCCTAGGAGAAGGAGACGCCCACAGGACAAGGGCAGACCCGCCTACTATAACTTAAGGAGCAAAGGTACCGGAGGGCATAACGGGAGAACAGAGCGGCGCCCGGGGATAATAGTAAGTGCAGTGAGATCCCCGGGCGCCGCTCTACATGGCAGCATACTTAGTTCACATAGTTTTTACAAGTGAAAGGTCCTCTTTAAGGCCCCCATAATCATTAGTTTATTTTCTGCCTGCTCTTTTTGGCAGGACTGGGCAGCAATGCAATTTGTATGGGATGTTCCTGACTCTCATCTGACAGATGATATTTCCCGATCCTTTCCAGCTCTTTCCACTGACCACAGAGGTGCCTGGCTCCCCTTGTGTCATGTGACTATTTGTCATGACGCAAGGGGAGCCGGATGCTGCTGAGGCCAGTGATTGACTGTGGCTATAATATTATTTTGCCCTTTATAAGTTAAGTAATATATCAAAATTTATCAAAGCCAATTTATTTACCTTAGAAAATAGAAAGCTAAGGTTAAAAGGAAGTGTACTTTCTTTACAGATTTCGAAAGCATTACTGCCCGTCAAGTTATGGAACATGCCGCACTGAATTTCGAAAGTGTGAATAGATTTATGAAAGGGTTAGACATCGTTTTGTAAAACACAATATAAAGGCTTGCAAAGATTAATGTAGGATGTTTATCCAGGGATATATCCAATTGCCCACAGGGTTCACAAAGAACGTTTTTACTCTTTATGGGTATCTGCCATCTAGAGAGGTTTTTGCCTTCCTCTGTTTTTGGTTTATAAGTTTAAAACATTTTGAACTTGATGGAGGTAGGTATCAATGACGTCCCAGATGTGCTTTATGGGAGGCAAATCCGGACATACTGCAGGATATGGTAGCACGTTTAGGACACAGCTGCTCACAGTAACAGGAGCAACATGTGGCCTGGTGTTGTCCTGTTAAACAGCTCCTGGGACACTTTGGAGAAATTACTTTACCACTGGTTCCACAACCAAATCAATGTAATTCTGAGTAGTTAGTGCTCCTGAAATAAAGACTATGGTGAACCGACTACCAAACATTATGTAACCCCTCTTCATTACGTTGCCCTTATGGTCTCCAGACCAATCTCCAGCTATCATTGCATCCAAGAAAAAAAATGTGACTCACTGGTGAAGAGAATTAACACCCATTCCATTGCCATCTTGCAGTGAAACATGACAGGCCTTGAGAGCGGTGGTATGAGGTCAGTTAAACACCTGTAGCTGGACATCTGGCTCGTAGCCCAATGTTGTGCAAGCACCTTCTGATGGTTTGTGTAGACACTTTTTGCCACCTTAGGCTTGGGATGCATAGTCCAATTTCACTTACAGTACCGAATGGATCACTATGCGCTATTCTTCTATTGAGACTATCCGTCCGTTCAGAGGTTTTCCTCTGCACCTCATGCTGCCACTTAGGTTCGCAGTTCTTTCAACCACCAGGAAACGTAATGTTGAACATGGCTGACATCTCAGCCATCTCAGGTCCGGGGAGCGATCTGTTCAATGTTTCTCAGTTCAAGGATTCTGTCACTCTAAGTTTGCGACAAGTAGTGATAAGTGGTGGTCAGTGAACAGGAGGCATCATGCAATCATCCTACATGACTTGATCTGATTTTTGAGGTTTCATGTGCCTAAAAAACCTTTCTTTCAATCTGGCTTTTATTCCCCTCCCACATGCTACAGATTGGAGCTAGGTGTTTGAAAATGTGCTCATTGCCAGATCTTAGCAACACCTGCTACTCGATTTCCATAACCTTACAGTTTGCCCTTCTTGGTGTTGTAACTTCAATGTTGAGGAGTGTTTTTTGTGACATTTATTTTCATAATTGGAAGTGACCAAGATAAAGCAAGTCACAGCAGCTCATTGATAGTGAAGGACGCCATGATCAATCACTTGGAGTTATAGAGGAAACTGCACTTCCACTTCCGACAATATATAGAGTACATAGGCCTGCATTTAGTTCTGAGTATTCTGCAATCAAGAAGAAAGAAGAGGCTACAGAGTGATTCTGTGGCCACATGTGCATGTGTTTTGAACGGGGGAATAAGCCACTACCAGACTCTTCAGGCAGTGTTTTATCTACAAAAGAACAAAAGGATTGAGCATGTTGAAAGCCAACAGCCCAATCCTTATCTCCTGAAACAGCTGCCTTCATGGAAGATTCGGGAGGTTCGTCTTACATGTTAGCTGCTTGGCCAATCTATCTGAAATTACAGATTTTTATTCAATATGTATGTATTGTGTATGCCCAGTTTAAGACTCAAACATCTGTTCCTGCAAGTACACAATCGTTAACGCCGCCATGTCTTCAAGACAGTAGTCAGTGGAGGAGATAACATAATTAAAGAGTTTTTTCAAGGGATAGGTGATTCCTACTACCGGGATCCAAAAAATCACCAATATGGAGGATTCAAAACCCTCCCACCCTCATTCTTTCTCACAGGCAAATCTATAATGAGGAAAGGTTGCATGGAATTGCAGTCAAGCATGTGCACTGCATAGTCCCTGCGAAAAAATACAGAGCATGTCCTATTCTTGTCTGCAATCATAGGCATCATAGGGTACAACAATAGGCATTATCTATATAGCATCGACTCCGGTATCCGTGTTTTGCGGATCCGCAATATGTGGACCACAAATCATGGCATGGTCATGTATGTGAATGTACCCTCATTTTGTATGAAATTCTCAGTTACCTGATTTGACTTCCCTAATAGGAGTTTTTGATAATTAAGTCATTTTAGATCTATGATACATGAATAATTAAAACTAAATACATTTTTTATCAATGTACTAATTACGTAAATAATTTAGTGAATAAATTGATGAAGCATACAAAACAATGCGCCGGTTATATTGTTTTGATGGCTGCTCTGGTAATCAATTCAGAAATGCTTCTGAGAAGGGCACATAAGTGCAGTCTTACTGCAGATTTCTCGAGAAATATCTTTTTTTTTTTATTTCTTTTTTTTTTAAAAGAAAATTCGCACCACAGAATGTGTAAAATCAAAAAAATATGTAGCAGAGTGTCGTTTTGTGTAAAGTAGGGTAAATAGAATAGTAGAGTATTACTAATGATTTTCACCTTTTTTATGGATGCTTTGACAAATGTTACGTGTGAATAGATAATCATACATGTAATATGTCTGAACTGAGGGCATATTGCTTTTAAGTGATACTGGTATCATGGCTGTGGGAAATAAAATACACATAAACCTACTACATTTTCCGAAATATCATGTAGTCAGTTCCCTGCTGAATTCTAAGAAGAAAGCACCATGTCAGATTATTAAAGGGGTTGTCTGAGTGTTTGATATTGATGGCCTGTCCTCAGGATAGGTCACCTGTATCTGATCGGTGGGTGTTTCACTCTTGGCACCCCCCGCCGATCAGCTGATTGAGGAGACCTCCTCTTTCCAAGGACAGCGCCGTCCATTGTATAGTGGCTTTGCTTGGTATTGCAGCCCAGGCCCTTTCACTTGAATGGGACTGAGCTGCTCCTAGGCCATGTGACTCATGAACGTGATGTCACTGGTCTAGGAAGAGGCCATGGCACTCACCCGAGTGCAGCAGTCTCTTCAAACAGCTGATTTTCAGGGGCGCAGGGAGTCAGGCCCTCACCAATCTGATATTGATGATCTGTCATTAGGATATTTCATCAATATCAAAATCTCGGACAATACCTTTGATACAAAGCGGTTGTGGCTCCTACAGCTGTTATCATGTGGCCAGATGTTACTCTAAAGTCTAGAGTGAGTTATAAAATTTAACAAAATTTAGTTTTTGCCAGCGCTTATGCAATTTTTGGCAAAATGCTGCATGTTCTAGGTTTGGTGGGTTTTCATGCATTTTCCCTTAGGAATCCCTACGAGAGTTAAAAAAAATAAAAAACTATGAAAAATGCTGCTAAAGTGACCCAATGGTAAAAAGACAGAAAGAAATTATGTGTGAATGAAGCCTAAAAGTGGTAGTACAGGTTTAAGCCTCATGCACACGACCGTTTTTTTTTTTTGGTTCTGCAAAAATGGGGTCCGTAGGTCCGTGATCCGTGACCGTTTTTTCGTCCATGGGTCTTCCTTGATTTTTGGAGGATCCACGGACATGAAAAAAAAGTTGTTTTGGTGTCCGCCTGGCCGTGCGGAGCCAAACGGATCCGTCCTGACTTACAATGCAAGTCAATGGGGACGGATCCGTTTGACGTTGACACAATATGGTGCAATTGCAAACGGATCCGTCCCCCATTGACTTTCAATGTAAAGTCAGGAGTTAATATACCATAGGATCGGAGTTTTCTCCAATCCGATGGTATATTTTAACTTAAAGTGTCCCCATCACCATGGGAACGCCACTATGTTAGAATATACCATCGGATTTGAGTTAGATCGTGAAACTCATATCCGACAGTATATTCTAACACAGAGGCGTTCCCATAGTGATGGGGACGCTTCAAGTTAGAATATCCTACGAACTGTGTACATGACTGCCCCCTACTGCCTGGCAGCACCCGATCTTTTACAGGGGGCTGTGATCCGCACAATTAACCCCTCAGGTGCCGCACCTGTAAGAGATCAGGTGCTGCCAGGCAGGAGGGGGCAGACCTTCTCCCTCCCCAATATTATATTCATTGGTGGCCAGTGCGGCCTCACCTCCCCCCCCCCCCCCCCCCCCCTAGTTAAAATCACGTTCCGAATCCCCCATCATTGGTGGCCAGTGCGGCCTCACATCTCCCCCCCTAGTTAAAATCACGTTCCCCATCATTGGTGGCAGTGTAGAGTTCCGATCGGAGTCCCAGTTTAATCGCTGGGGCTCCGATCGGTAACCATGGCAACCAGGACGCAACTGCAGTCCTGGTTGCCATGGTTACTTAGCAATTTTTGGAAGCATTATACTTACCTTCGCTGTCTGTGACCCGCCGGGTGCTCCTCCTACTGGTAAGTGAAAGGTCTGTGCGGCGCATTGCCTATAGCACAGACCTGTCACTTACCAGTAGGAGGAGCGCCCGGCCGGTCACAGACATCGCAGGTAAGTATAATGCTTCTAAAAATTGCTAAGTAACCATGGCAACCAGGACTGCAGTAGCATCCTGGTTGCCATGATTACCCATCGGAGCCCCAGCGATTAAACTGGGACTCTGATCGGAACTCTCCACTGCCACCAATGATGGGGGAACGTGATTTTAACTAGGGGAGGGGGGGAGATGTGAGGCCGCACTGGCCACCAATGAATATAATATTGGGGATGGAGGGGGTCTGCCCCCTCCTGCCTGGCAGCACCTGATCTCTTACAGAGGGCTATGATACGCACAATTAACCCTTTAGGTGCGGCACCTGAGGGGTTAATTGTGCGGATCACAGCCCCCTGTAAAAGATCGGGTGCTGCCAGGCAGCAGGGGGCAGTCATGTACTCAGTTCTAACTTGAAGCGTCCCCATCACTATGGGAACGCCTCTGTGTTAGAATATACTGTCGGATATGAGTTTTCACGAAGTGAAAACTCATATCTGAAAAAGCTTTTATGCAGACGGATCTGCGATCCGTCTGTGTGAAAGTTGCCAACGGCCACGGATCACGGACGCCAACCTTGTGTGCATCCGTGTTTTTTCACTGACCCATTGACTTGAATGGGTCCGTGAACCGTTGTCCGTCAAAAAAATAGGACAGGTCATATTTTTTGGACGGACAGGAAACACGGATCACGGTCGTGGATGAACAACGGTCCATTTTCCGAATTTTCAACGGACCTATTTAAAGTCAATGGGTCTGCAGAAAACCACGGAAAACGGAACAACGGCCACGGATGCACACAACGGTTGTGTGCATGAGGCCTTAGAAACACAAGGCTGCTTTCTTCCTGAAACAGCTCCACACCTGTCCACTGGTTGTGCATGATATTGCAGCTTAGCGCCATTCATTTAAATGAAGCTGAGCTGCGCTACCACATACAACTCTTGGACAGGTGTTTCTGGAAGAAAGAAGCCATGTACAACCTCTTTAAGGGTTGCAAATAAAGGTGCTCCATCTAATAAGGTAAATATATTTTCTAAACCACAAGTCTAGTCCAGTAAAGCGTTAACATTTCTAACCTAGTTTGCATTGTTTCTTTTTCTCTTATTTTTATTTAAAAAATAAAATTATGTTTTATTATGACAAAACAATTTTCATTAAAATAAGTATGATTTGCATGCATTGCATTTTATATGACGAAACATTTTTCAGTGAAATAGAAATTATTTACATATGCTGTATCTGTACAAATACAGTATCTAAGAATACTAAAAAAATAACTAATCCTGGCTCCAAAAAAAAAAAATATATATTGCAGAACACCGAATGTATGATGTATGTACAGTATAAAATGTAAATTTTCTTAAAAAAAAAAAAAAAAAAAAAAAAGAACTTGATGGAGAAATAGTGAACTGTCATGACAAAGGAGAACAGTGGTCAGAGGCATATAATGAGAGGGGGCAGTGATCCCATGCTGAGAGCTAATTGGCACCGCAACATTCTGTCATTCACGTAGACCCAAAAAGATGCTCGGAGGGCACAATAGCACATTATAAGTAACTGCACTGGCTGACAGCTGTCTCCACAATGAGCTCGCCTGTCCTACACCTCCCTGTCACAATGCAAGTTTTGCAAATACAGGGAAAGGTAATTGTATGACAGGAAGAGAAATAACAGTGAGATACATCTAATGTAGTGTTACATAATCTATTTACCAAGGACTGGGAATTTTGAAGTGGTGATAACCAGCAAATCCTACACACTAGTCTATTGTTTTGGAGTTGTATGCTTATAAGATTAATGTGAATGAAAATCAGACATCATATAGTGCATGACAATCTCTTCTTTCTCTTATTATATAACTCAGTGGCTATGCTAAATTTGTAATAACCAAACTATTCAGATCCAGGTGCTGTTTTTATAAATGTAGAATAGTTTTCATCGGACAACCCCTTTAAATAATTAGGATATAGATAGTAGACATCATACTGTAATACCTGTAAATAAAGACAGGTGTCTCAATGGTGCACCTTTAGGGGGTTTGGCGGTCATAGTCGCAACTATTGCTTGTTGCCAGAAGAGTCTCTCAGAGCCTTTTTCCCAGTAAGAAGAAGTATTATACCTGGATTTGGCCAAGCTCAGTCTTGGTTGGAGTTGGCACAGGATGTGAGATCTGTGACATGTGCTCCACTCCTCATAGAACGTGGACAAAGTTCCAGAGAACCGCTGTTTCTGAGGATTTTCTACTAAGTGAAAGAACTCACCATCTTTACAGTATGCCAGAGAAAGATAAAAAGAAAGAACCTAGAAGGTCGAGAATCTTCATGGCCGAGCATTGGAGTCAGTCAGTAAGGTATTTGCTGTTGAACTGATTCACAGTTGGACACGGTATGTCCCACCATATCCTAATCCTGTACCCCTCAGTAGAGATGGCCTTGCGGTTCGCCCGGCGGTTGTTTCGCGGCGAACTTTGCGTGTTCGCGATTCGCCGAACATGCGAACATATGAAGAAATTCGCACCCGCCATATTCTTTTACATTATGAAGAACTTTGACCCATGACACATCCATCAGGTGGTACAGGACAGCCAATTGAGACATTTCAGCACATGGACATACCCCCTACCTTATAAATAAACCTGATCTGGCCGCCATTTTACATTCAGTGTTTTGACAGTGTAGGGAGAGGTTGCTGTGTGGAGCAGGGACAGGCTGTTAGGGACACCAAACGCTAGCCAATAGGGCCACAAAAGTCATTTTAAGGACTAGTATAGGTGTGCTATCGATAGGTGTGATACACAGAGGGGTGTGATATACTTATAATATACTTTTATAATGAGTCAAAAACACATACACTCACCTAAAGAATTATTAGGAACACCTGTTAATGCAATTATCTAGTCAACCAATCACATGGCAGTTGCTTCAATGCATTTAGGGGTGTGGTCCTGGTCAAGACAATCTCCTGAACTCCAAACTGAATGTCAGAATGGGAAAGAACGGTGATTTAAGCAATTTTGAGCATGGCATGGTTGTTGGTGCCAGACGGGCCGGTCTGAGTATTTCACAATCTGCTCAGTTACTGGGATTTTCACGCACAACCATTTCTAGGGTTTACAAAGAATGGTGTGAAAAGGGAAAAACATCCAGTATGCGGCAGTCCTGTGGGCAAAAATGCCTTGTGGATGCTAGAGGTCAGAGGAGAATGGGCCGACTGATTCAAGCTGATAGAAGAGCAACGTTGACTGAAATAACCACTTGTTACAACCGAGGTATGCAGCAAAGCATTTGTGAAGCCACAACACGCACAACCTTGAGGCGGATGGGCTACAACAGCAGAAGACCCCACCGGGTACCACTCATCTCCACTACAAATAGGAAAAAGAGGCTACAATTTGCACAAACTCACCAAAATTGGACTGTTGAAGACTGGAAAAATGTTGCCTGGTCTGATGAGTCTCGATTTCTGTTGAGACATTCAAAGAGTCCGAATTTGGCGTAAACAGAATGAGAACATGTATCCATCCTCTGATGGCTACTTCCAGCAGGATAATGCACCATGTCGCAAAGCTCGAATCATTTCAAATTGGTTTCTTGAACATGACAATGAGTTCACTGTACTAAAATGGCCCCCACAGTCACCAGATCTCAACCCAATAGAGCATCTTTGGGATGTGGTGGAACGGGAGCTTCGTGCCCTGGATGTGCATCCCTCAAAATTCCATCAACTGCAAGATGCTATCCTATCAATATGGGCCAACATTTCTAAAGAATGCTATCAGCACCTTGTTGAATCAATGCCACGTAGAATTAAGGCAGTTCTGAAGGCAAAAGGGGGTCCAACACCGTATTAGTATGGTGTTCCTAATAATTCTTTAGGTGATTGTAGATCTATATAGTGATCTCCTGTAAGTCAGGGGGCTAGGGGCTTACTAGGGCCATTTTTATATAGGGTAAGGTTCCGGATGGGGTCGCTGTTATCAGGGCGGGTGGTCTGTGGTTAGGCTATCAGGGCCAGAATAGCACCCCCCTGTAGGGCAATATTAGGGACAGTTCTTTGCCCACCCTGTCCTTCAATACCACATCATCTAGCCCAGGGATAGATGGTTTTTGCTTTCCCTCCGGGATCCAGGGATGTGCACTGGAACACCCCGGATTGTGGTAGGACATATGGTTTCTGATTTGGTGCCGCTGAGCACCTGATTTAGTGCCGCCGAGCACTTGTTATTGCCTACCACATCTATGCTTTTTGCTTAAAGGGGTTCTGCACTTTGTTTTAACTGATCTATCCTCTGGATAGATCATCAGCATCTGATCGGCTGGGGTCCGACACCCGGGACCCCCGCCGATCAGCTGTTTGCTTCAGCAGTGCCGCGGCCTTCTCGCTGTTTACCGCTGGCCCAGTGACGTCACGACTAATATCAACTAGCGTGGGCAAGGCTAAGCTCTGTTCACTTGAATGGAGCTTAGCCCCGCCCACGCTAGTTGATACTAGTCGTGACGTCACTGGGCCAGCGGTAAACAGTGAGAAGGCCGGTCCGCTGCCTTCTCAAATAGCTGATCGACGGGGGTCCTGGGTGTCGGACCCCCGCCGATCAGATGCTGATGATCTATCCAGAGGATAGATCATCAGTTAACCACCTCAGCCCCTATGGCTTAAACACCCTGAAAGACCAGGCCACTTTTTACACTTCTGACCTACACTACTTTCACCGTTTATTGCTCGGTCATGCAACTTACCACCCAAATGAATTTTACCTCCTTTTCTTCTCACTAATAGAGCTTTCATTTGGTGGTATTTCATTGCTGCTGACATTTTTACTTTTTTTGTTATTAATCGAAATTTAACGATGTTTTTGCAAAAAAATTACATTTTTCACTTTCAGTTGTAAAATTTTGCAAAAAAAACGACATCCATATATAAATTTTGCTCTAAATTTATTGTTCTACATGTCTTTGATAAAAAAAAAATGTTTGGGTAAAAAAAAATGGTTTGGGTAAAAGTTATAGCGTTTACAAACTATGGTACAAAAATGGGAATTTCCGCTTTTTGAAGCAGCTCTGACTTTCTGAGCACCTGTCATGTTTCCTGAGGTTCTACAATGCCCAGACAGTACAAACACCCCACAAATGACCCCATTTCGGAAAGTAGACACCCTAAGGTATTCGCTGATGGGCATAGTGAGTTCATAGAACTTTTTATTTTTTGTCACAAGTTAGCGGACAATGATGATTTTTTTTTTTTTTCTTACAAAGTCTCATATTCCACTAACTTGTGACAAAAAATAAAAACTTCCATGAACTCACTATGCTCATCAGCGAATACCTTGGGGTGTCTTCTTTCCAAAATGGGGTCACTTGTGGGGTAGTAATACTGCCCTGGCATTTTAGGGGCCCAAATGTGTGGTAAGGAGTTTGAAATCAAATTCTGTAAAAAATGGCCGGTGAAATCCGAAAGGTGCTCTTTGGAATGTGGGCCCCTTTGCCCACCTAGGCTGCAAAAAAGTGTCACACATGTGCTATCTTCGTATTCAGGAGAAGTTGGGGAATGTGTTTTGGGGTGTCATTTTACATATACCCATGCTGGGTGAGAGAAATATCTTGGCAAAAGACAACTTTGTATAAAAAAATGGGAAAAGTTGTCTTTTGCCAAGATATTTCTCTCACCCAGCATGGGTATATGTAAAATGACACCCCAAAACACATTCCCCAACTTCTCCTGAATACGTAGATACCACATGTGTGACACTTTTTTGCAGCCTAGGTGGGCTAAGGGGCCCATATTCCAAAGAGCACCTTTCGGATTTCACCGGTCATTTTTTACACATTTTGATTTCAAACTTCTTACCACACATTTGGGCCCCTAGAATGCCAGGGCAGTATAACTACCCCACAAGTGACCCCATTTTGGAAAGAAGGGGGGTGATCAGAGTCTATATGGGGTGATCACCACAGTCATTGATCACGCCCATGTAAGGCTCCATTCAGACGTCCGTGTGCGTTTTGCGGATCCGATCCATCTATCAGTGGATCCGTAAAAATCATGCGGACGTCTAAATGGAGCTTTACAGGGGGGTGATCAATGACAGGGGGGTAATCAATGACAGGGGGGTGATCAGGGAGTCTATATGGGGTGATCACCACAGTCATTGATCACGCCCCTGTAAGGCTCCATTCAGACGTCCGTATGCGTTTTGCGGATCCGATCCATCTATCAGTGGATCCGTAAAAATCATGCGGACGTCTGAATGGAGCTTTACAGGGGTGTGATCAATGACAGGGGGGTGATCAGAGTCTATATGGGGTGATCACCACAGTCATTGATCACGCCCCTGTAAGGCTCCATTCAGACGTCCGTGTGCGTTTTGCGGATCCGATCCATCTATCAGTGGATCCGTAAAAATCATGCGGACGTCTAAATGGAGCTTTACAGGGGGGTGATCAATGACAGGGGGGTGATCAGGGAGTCTATATGGGGTGATCACCACAGTCATTGATCACGCCCCTGTAAGGCTCCATTCAGACGTCCGTATGCGTTTTGCGGATCCGATCCATCTATCAGTGGATCCGTAAAAATCATGTGGACGTCTAAATGGAGCTTTACAGGGGGGTGATCAATGACAGGGGGGTGATCAGGGAGTCTATATAGGGTGATCACCACAGTCATTGATCACGCCCCTGTAAGGCTCCATTCAGACGTCCGTGTGCGTTTTGCGGATCCGATCCATCTATCAGTGGATCCGTAAAAATCATGCGGACGTCTAAATGGAGCTTTACAGGGGGGTGATCAATGACAGGGGGGTAATCAATGACAGGGGGGTGATCAGGGAGTCTATACGGGGTGATCACCACAGTCATTGATCACGCCCCTGTAAGGCTTCATTCAGACGTCCGAGTGCGTTTTGCGGATCCGATCCATCTATCAGTGGATCCGTAAAAATCATGCGGACGTCTAAATGGAGCTTTACAGGGGGGTGATCAATGACAGGGGGGTAATCAATGACAGGGGGGTGATCAGGGAGTCTATATGGGGTGATCAAGGGTGAATAAGGGGTTAATAAGTGACGGGGGGGGGTGTAGTGTAGTGGTGCTTGGTGCAACATATTACTGAGCTACCTGTGTCCTCTGGTGGTCGATCCAAACAAAGGGGACCACCAGAGGACCAGGTAGCAGGTATATTAGACGCTGTTATCAAAACAGCGTCTAATATACCTGTTAGGGGTTAAAAAAAATCACATCTCCAGCCTGCCAGCGAACGATCGCCGCTGGCAGGCTGGAGATCCACTCTCTTGCCTTCCGTTCCTGTGAGCGCGCGCGCCTGTGCGTGCGCGTTCACAGGAAATCTCGGCCATCGCGAGAGGACGCGCCGGCGCGTCCAGTCGGAATCAATCAACCACCTCCAGGACGCGTCGCTGCGTACGGCGGTCCTGAGGTGGTTAAAACAAAGTGCAGAACCCCTTTAACTTTAATAATTTTATTTATTTTTATTTTGAGGGATATCTTTTCCATTTACACGTCCGCAAAATGGGTCCGCATCCATTCCGCAATTTTGCAGAATGGGTGCAGACCCATTCATGTTCAATGGGGCCGGAATGTGCTGTCCGCATTTGCGGATCCGCACTTCCGCATCTGTGCTTCCGTTTCCGCAAAAAAATAGAACATGTCCTATTCTTGTCCGCAATTGCAGACAAGATTAGGCATTTTCTATTATAGTGCCGGCGATGTGCGGTCCACAAATTGCGGAATGCACATTGCCGGTGTCCGTGTTTTGCAGATCCGCGAAACACTTACGGACGTGTGAATGGACCATCATAGTAAAATTATTAAAGGTTACATTTTATCTTCATGTATATTCTAATGGATTGCCTTCCTTGTACAATGTTATAATACACTTTCTATGTTAGAAAGTATATTATAGTGCATTTGTATTGTGCGGCAGTTGTGTGCGGTTCTGCTGTGATACTGCAGGTATATAGAGGGACAAGCGTTATTGGAACAAATAATTTCTACTGCTGTGATATACCAGTCGCCCCGCCCAAAAAACTGATTGAAGCGGGGTGTTACATACCAATATCCTTTCTTTATAGTGCATTTGGGTACTGTATAGTGCATTTGCGCATGCGCGTACGCGGAAAATATATTGCCGATATTTCGCATTGAAAAAAATAATAAATGGAGATCGCAAATTCGAATAATACATCTGGTATGTAACTGTCCATTTTCTAGTAATTATTTCTTGACTGCAAATATGAGCTGAAGGTTTTTCAGGTTCGCCTGCCATTAAAATGAATGGGACCCGCCGCGAACTTGCGGTTCGTGAACATTTGATTGCGATCGTGTTCGCAAACCGTCCCGGCAGATGTTCGTCTATCACTACCCCTCAGCTGAGAATTAGAGCCACCATTGTAAGATTTATATGGCCAGCCATAGATTCTGCAGAGGGAGAAAGAGGCATGGAGTACTACAGTTCCCATCCTTGCATAAATTCATACATTGCTATCTGGGAACATTTGTAGTGTGAATTATCTGGAACTGTGTTTTAAAATCTTTGGATGTACTACAACTCTCATTCTGCATTTAAAGAGATGTTTACTTTCTACAACTGGCTCGTTACTGACTCCAGCACCATTCGCTGTTCACAGCACCTACCTCCCCTGTCTTGAACCAGTACCAAACTTATACTACTGAGCAGGGGCGTATTGACCATAGAACCTACAGGGACATTTCCCAGTGGGCCGATGCCTAGGGGGCCACTCAAGCCCTCTTGATGGCCGCAGGCCAGGTACATAATGGCAAAAACTCACTGAAAAAAGTGGCCTAAACGGGTGAAAATGCTCTAAACCCAGACACTGTAGCGTGTCTATAACTGGGGGAGCAATTCCTCCGCATGCGGTCCGCAGACAATGGCAATCCCCCAGCAAAAAATGTGTACAATGGAGGATGCCGGGGCGGACCGCATGCACCACAAGAACATCTTACACAAAATGATACATTGTGCAGATAAAAATATACATACACAATTCACTGCGAAAAATGCACCAAAATGATACGCAACTGACAATACTAGCTATTTCTTCAGGCCGATGTTAAAAGCTAAGAACTTTGCCAATATCTTCCAGTCAGGAACATATCGGAGCCCCTCATGCACCACGTCACGGTGTCTCAGCACGCATGGGGTCCTACCACTCAACTACCCGTAGTGTGTGAACAGGGTCTGAACAGTGCAATTTACAGCCAGACTCTCACATGCCTCCATAGTGGTATTACAAATGCATTGTGAGGTACGATAAAGCTGTGAGCCGCACCCACAACAGACCATGTGACACAGAAGCTTCCAGGTGAAAAAGAATGTTACCAGCAAAATAAAGTACCACGTTCCATACACATAAGGACAAAAACTCACTGACAAAAGTGTGAAAATGCTCCTAACCCAGACACTGTAGCGCGTCTATAACCGGGGGAGCAATTCCTCCGCATGCACCACAAGAACATCTTACACAAAGGTACATAATGATCTGATGCTCAGCGGCCACAGCTGCCCTCCTGAACTCAACAGTATTACCTTACCGTCCTCATGATGGTGATACAATTGTATACTGTGGTTGGGGCGGCAGCATTTTATGCTGCACTGTGGTATTTGGTTCTGCTAGGGCGGTATTCTGTGCTGCACTACGGTATTCCAGGCTTCTCCTACTTCTGTTGACCCTGCCTACTTGTATTGGCCCTCCTTCTGTCAATTTGGACCCGCCTACAACATGGGGCCACTTTTAAAAAAAAATTCCAGGGTCACTTTAAGTTCCCAATCTGCCCCTGCCACCGAGGGCACCTCAACTACCATCAGGCGGGAGCCCCAACATCAGGGTGTGCCTAGAGGGTAGAAAAGTTGCACCCTCCTATCATTGCCCGACCCTAGGGAGCATCAGTGTGAGGATTGCCACTGTGAATAATTGTTGCATCCAGAGCCACTACCACTCCCATCTTCTGCTCTGCTCAGCAATTGTTATTTATGCAATTCCCATTTAGGACTTTTTAAAAGGTTGGAAAAGTAAAGTTTCACTGTAGTGACTGTGGGCTATTAAAAAAAATCATTTATGTACAAATGGAAAGGAAGGTCAATCGCTATTGCTTTATTATGCTGCTCTTCTGGGATTATTTTTACACTGCTATTGCACATAAGAACTATTCAAGTCTTGTTAATGATTTCTGTCCTTCATATGCACAGTTATGTATGATATATTCAGTCCTGGTTACGCCTGCACCTTTCCATTTATTCTTTAGCGGTAATTCGCATTACTGCCTTAATGCATCCAGTAGCTAATCACCGATCTGTCATCATGTTTATCAGGGAGCTCTTTTTATTTACTTCAGTCACTATGAATGGCTCAGCTTTTCAGGTCGGGATTTTTATTTTCTTCTTGATGTGCAGAGCAGTATCTGTATTGTGCAGAACCTCTAATCCATTAGCTGTACTGGTTATGTTCCAATTTGCAGTGTCAGACAATAATATCATCAGTACAAGGTCAGTGCGAGGCGCTCCTTTCCTGTGGGAAAGTCTGTGAAGTGACTGCCTCGTTCCTTGCTCTAGATTTCCGAGTTGTCTCAGTACAGTAAAGATGATACTTGACAGCCCGGCAGCGATAAGAGGAATGAAATCATAAACATAACATGACGACTGTTGTTCTTTTCCTATTGTTTTGTCACTTCTGAGACGGCACAAGAGGAATCGAGGATCAAGATGCCTATTTACCAGCACATAAGCTGATTTATCCAACAGTAAAAGAGATAGACATTGTGCCCTTCTGATATTGAGAGGTTACAAGCATCCTATATATACGTTGTAACAGCCAAATCCTATTAAAACCAGCTGCTGTCATTCCATGCAGGCTTAAGAGATTCTCAGAGAAGCCGTATCTAGCCAGTAGCTTATTTCATACAAAGTCCTCGCCTAGGTTCAGAACTAACATTTTATGTGATATATTTTTTTACTGACCACTGCAATATCACAAATGTAATATTGTATTTAGTTTATATTTAAAAAATCGTATTATTTAGGCCTAAGCTGCTCAAGCAATTCCTAGGTGCACAGTCATAATAATGGAATCTCCTGTGGCCGGTCATACTTTCTATGAATTTATGGGGAAATCCAGCTTGAAGTGATCGACTGATGTCACAGTGAAATTAGGAGCTGTAATTAGTCGGGTCTGTGAGTTTGGTCTTGAGAATCAATCCCAAAACTGACATGGAGCATTATAGGTCATAGTTTTCTTAAAGGGGTATTCTCATCTTAGACATTGATGGCACATGGCTTGGGTATACCATCAATGTCTCACCTCTGGGACCCGCTCCTATCTCCAGAGTGAAGCCCTCGAAGTGAAGGGGCACACCATGCAAGCGTGGCCACTCTGTATTCACCATTATTGGAGTTCCAAAAATAGCCAATCGCTGGTAAGGGTATATTCCTGAGGTTTATGTGGGTATTTAGCCCCTTGACCATGCTTCTTCTCTGAAAGGAGTAGTCCCGTGAAGGCAACTTATTGGTTGATGAGGGTCCGTTTGCTGGGGCCGATGATCACAAGAACAGGGGCCCATGTTACCCAGTTTGAATGGGGCAGCGGTCACACATGCACACTACGACTCCATTCAGCTCTATGGGGCTGCTGGAGACTGCCTTATGTATGTATTCAACTATCTCCGTCATGCATGTCTGACACTCCATTCAAATGGGGAGTACGTTGTTGTGATCAGCCCCAGCAGTCGACCTCCGCCGATCAGACACTTATCCCCTTTCTTGTGGATCAGGCATAAGTTGGAACAATCCCTTTAAAGGTTGCCTCTGTTCAGAAAACTGTATCGCCACCTGACTGTAATAGGAGCAATGTTGCGGGGTAGCCCTGTTAGGTTACCTGCAAATGGTGAGGATTTTTATGCTGAAAATCCTTGTGAAATCCACACCAAAACCACATGAAAAACCAGACATAAATCTGCACTATTTAACATGGTTTTTGGTGAGGATTTTATGCTTATGTTAACCCCATTGAAGTCTGTAGGGAAAATCACAATTGCACCACAAAGTGCTGCATTGCACAATTGACATGCTGCAGATTTTAAAATCCACATGATCCACTTTGCTGGTACTGTGTTACACTGTGTGTTTCTTTTGTTTGTTTTTTTGCTCATAATCTGCAACGCCTGCAGGTACGTAGGGACAATATTGCTTGATGACCCTTTAGTAGGTGTGTAAAGAAAGAGGATTAGGAGTTAGGGATAGGGACAGAGCTGAATATTGCCAGCACAGTGGTAAAGACTCTAAGGCCCCTTTCACACGGGCGAGTATAATGCGTGAGGTGAACGCATTGCACCCGCACTGAATCCTGACCCATTCATTTCTATGGGGTCATACCTTCCCATCACCATATCAGATTGGGAAGAGGATGAATTACACCAGAGCCACCAGTACCTGTACAAAAGGAATATGAACAGTACCTCCCACTTACTAAGGCTCATTTGGCTTAGTATATGTATATATATTGTTTTATCGCTAGTGGTTTATAAATCTGTACTTTATAATGATTCTGTACTTGTGGTAATAGAAATCAGCTCTACTTGCATTGATGTTCTGGTGAGTCTGTAATACACAGCCAGAAAGGGATTAATTTGTTCTGTTTTGAGCATTGCATGGCAGTATTATGTTGGCATCAGATATCATAGTTATGTAGGCGCTGTATGGCATTGTTTATAAAAAATAATTATGGAGTGAGTTCATACACGCCATCGCTAGCAGTTTATATAAACTTTAGATCCCTACAGGGTGTATCCCCTCCAGACAGGGTGAGGTATCAGTATTTCAAATTGGTATAATTGATGCCTGTAAACTAAGGCTAATTTCACACCTGCGTTCGGTGCGGATCCGTCTTGTATCTGCACAGACGGATCCGCACCGATAATGCAAACGCTTCGGATCCGTTTGCATTAGTCTTAAAAAAAAAAGTCTAATTCAAAACTGATCCGTCCTGACTTACATTGAAAGTCAATGGGGGACTGATCCGTTTTCAGTTCCACCATATTGTGTCAGTGAAAACGGATCCATCCTCATTGACTTACATTGTAAGTCAGGACGGATCCGTTTGGCTGCGTTTTGTTGTCCGCCTCCAGAGCGGAATGGAGGCTGAACGGAGCTAAACTGATGCATTCTGTGCGGATCCTTATCCATTCAGAATGCATTGGGGCTGAACTGTTCCGTTTTGGCCCGCTTGTGAGAGCCCTGAAACGGATCTCAGAAGCGGACCCAGAAACGCCAGTGTGAAAGTAGCCTAACTGAAAATGACAGATTCCAATAGAAAAACAGAAATGCATTGCTTTTTGTTATGTAGCCAGTAGATGGCACTGTGTTATTATAGCCCAATGACTCTTAATAATGCAACTCTGTGTGGCTGGTGGCTCTATATATGCATATATTAGTGCTTGTTTTTGCTAGCCCTTTTATGTTAGCAAACTTGCGTATAGGTCTAAGGATCCAATAGAAATACAAAGCTAGTTGTCATTCCACGAGATATATTCTGTCAGTGGCATCCTTATTTATAAGGGCACATCCAGAATTGTATATTAAGGTCATTAATTTGCATTTATGTCATTCACATCCCATGGAGAGAAAAAAAAAACAACTGTCATGCCAGCAATTTACACAACTGACATTGTTGTATACAACACAGTTTTTCCATTATTTTTTTCTCTTATGAGAAGCTGCTAATTGCTGTGGGATTCCTTTCAACTTTGCATTAAGTCACCATAACAATCCCCCCTTGAGGGTCTCTGCGGAGCCGCAAGTAAAGAGGCGAAAATATGATAGTCACAGTGATTTAACACTCCCCAATCGATTTTTCCTTTTGTTTATGGCGCTTTATTCAAGGAATCTGCCCTTTGGTTCTACATGTTTAGTTTTTTTCGTGGTTGGTCTAGCCAGCCCTCCATATTTCCATTCCCTACGTTATGACAGTGAGTTGGCAGCCAAGATTCACGCGCACGTTTGTGTTATAAAAATCCTATGGAATTGCCGAGCAGAACTCACTCTGCCAAAATGAACCTCTAAACCGTATAGTGCGGAGCATTGGGCCCTCGCCGACCTTCAGCCTGTACGTAATAAGCCTTTGCAGTGGTATTGATTTAATGAATCATTCTTCTCTGCATTGGTGATTCACATGCAAAATGGAAAAATAGAATCAATTTTATGAATCTCTTGATGGGGGAGGCGATAAAGTAAATGGCTTTGCAGAAGAGAAATGAAAAATGTACAGTTTTATCCCCTGTAGAGGTAATTTCATCAGTCTGAATTCATCACCGCAGGTGCAGTGTGTAATTTGGATTATTTTACTATGTGAATTTAATAGTGAGAATAGAGTCACTGTGGCTTATGTCGTTTAATAAAATGGTGCATATCATATATACACTCACCTAAAGAATTATTAGGAACACCTGTTCTATTTCTCATTAATGCAATTATCTAGTCAACCAATCACATGGCAGTTGCTTCAATGCATTTAGGGGGGTGGTTCTGGTCAAGACAATCTCCTGAACTCCAAACTGAATGTCAGAATGGGAAAGAAAGGTGATTTAAGCAATTTTGAGCGTGGCATGGTTGTTGGTGCCAGACAGGCCGGTCTGAGTATTGCCTTGTGGATGCTAGAGGTCAGAGGAGAATGGGCCGACTGATTCAAGCTGATAGAAGAGCAACGTTGACTGAAATAACCACTCATTACAACCGAGGTATGCAGCAAAGCATTTGTGAAGCCACAGCACGCACAACCTTGAGGTGGATGGGCTACAACAGCAGAAGACCCCACGGGTACCACTCATTTCCACTACAAATAGGAATAAGAGGCTACAATTTGCACGAGCTCACCAAAATGGGACTGTTGAAGACTGGAAAAATGTTCTGATGAGTCTCGATTTCTGTTGAGACATTCAAATGGTAGAGTCCGAATTTGGCGTAAACAGAATGAGAACATGTATCCATCATGCCTTGTTACCACTGTGCAGGCTGGTGGTGGTGGTGTAATGGTGTGGGGGATGTTTTCTGGGCACACTTTAGGCCCCTTAGAGCCAATTGGGCATCATTTAAATGCCACGGGCTACCTGAGCATTGTTTCTGACCATGTCCATCCCTTTATCACCACCATGTACCCATCCTCTGATGGCTACTTCCAGCAGGATAATGCACCATGTCACAAAGCTCGAATCATTTCAAATTGGTTTCTTGAACATGACAATGAGTTCACTGTACTAAAATGGCCCCACAGTCACCAGATCTCAACCCAATAGAGCATCTTTGGGATGTGGTGGAACGGGAGCTTCGTGCCCTGGATGTGCATCCCTCAAATCTCCATCAACTGCAAGATGCTATCCTATCAATTTGGGCCAACATTTCTAAAGAATGCTATCAGCACCTTGTTGAATCAATGCCACGTAGAATTAAGGCAGTTCTGAAGGCAAAAGGGGGTCCAACACCGTATTAGTATGGTGTTCCTAATAATTCTTTAGGTGAGTGTATAGTAACCAGTAAAGGGGTTGTCCTGCTGTGTAGCATTTTTCATATATGGTTCACAGGTGGTTAACAAAAACCCCTAAAAAAACTGTACTTGCTGTCACTGATCCCCCACCACTGCTCTTCCGACACTTCTCCGGACCTTGCACTTCTACTCTACCTGGTCCTGGATCAACATGCCAGAAACGCCAGGGAGGTCTGCTCAGCCAGTTACTAGCAAAGGGATGTCGCCACTAAGGCCAGTGATTAGCACTGAGAAGGCCTTAGCTTATATTTCTGGACCAGGATGGGGACCGAGTCGGAACAGTAGCAGTAGGAGATTGTTGGAGGTGAATACAGTTCCATTTTTAGACAACCCCTTTAATAAATGACAACTAGATCATTGTGAATTAATAATTCCTAATTAGTTGCCAAAAAAAGTCATTAAAAGCTATAATAAAAATAAAAAACCTGCCCCTGCAACAACCAAAACCCGACGCCATAGTCGCCCCATTCATGCAGTACTATGCATATTATATACAGTACCAAAATAACTGAAACAAATTAGGGAACCTATTTTGATATTATATTTTCAATTTGCATATTTTAAATATAGTTTGAAAACTGACTTTTTATTTTTATTAATTTTTTATTTTTTTGCAGTTTTGCCAAAAAATAAAATAAAATCTATTAATAAAAATAAACATTGCAAACATTATTTTGGTAGTCCAACAACCCTTGGTTGAAATTGATGGACTTATGTCTTTTTTTTTAGCCATACTGAAGGGGTTGTCCGGGTTCAGAGCTGAACACGGACATAAGCTCCCCTTCACTCGTTTAGCATGTATGAGTGGAGCCTCGGAGCAACCTCTGCACTTTGATTGAGAGGGCCAGGCAGTGATCACACCTAAAGTCAATCAAAGTGGAAAGGTTTGGCAGTTGCAGAGAGAGCAGAGCCTCTAGGTGTAACACCAACGCCCCTGTTGCTCCTAGAGACTCATTTGCATATGTTAAAATTTAATTTTTCTTAGCAACGTGGCCACATATGAACATGGGACCAACACAGATGTCTTGAGCTGCCAAGCGCACATGTAACAGGTCCGTTTCATAGGTACAAATCTGCTGACAGATGCCCACTGAAAGGGTTGAAATCCATGGTGGAAATCTGCAGCAGAAATTGACATGCTGCTGGTTTGAAACTCTGCCCTGCAGGTCAATGCCCATGTGGCATGTAGATGAAATTTGATAAAATCTCATCTACAGGACTGGCAGTACAATGTGCCAAGGTTCTTCCACGGAAAATCTGCAGCATTTACCCCTCTGGTAATGTTCTTCTTATAGGGTAAAAGCATATTCTCTGAGAACACATAATAACTCCTTCATCAAGCAGTTGTGCGACTGTAATATGGTTTTTCATTTATTTTCTACACTCACAACAGTAGGCCAATGATTCAGTAGTGATATGATTTACCAGGTGGCAGGCCAACTCAATAACTAATGTATTAAATTTAGCAGCTGTCGTCTCTAATTGTATTTAAGAATTACCAGATATGACAGATTATATGCAGGGTAGATAAGATGCTCTGTCACATCCAATGAAAACTCTGTTTTATAATAATTTCATTCATGGGAATATGAATAAAATTCAACATCATTGTTCTAACCTGCATGAGAATATATAATACTGCACAGTGATCCATGCAGTGAAACTGCACCCGCTATATCCAAACTTATCACCGCACTAAAGATTATAGGTCTTTTAGATATTTACGGGGAGATTTATCAAGACCAGCATTTTCTTCACCGTTTTTATTCCCCCTGCGCTGCCGGAGAATGCACTAAATGTATGCAGAGGCGCAAGACTCTAGCCCTAGCCTTCATTTCTATGGGATCACCGATGCTCTGAGATCCTGGCCACCACAACTGTCGCCGTGTAACCCTAGCCTAAATTTCTATGGGATCACCGCTGCCATAGATTTCGGTCTTTATTCGCACCAGAGAACTGTCGTGAATAAAGACAAATCTGCTTGGTCTCATGCCTCCCTCACCATGCCACATTTTCTCGCTTCCAGAAGTGTCGAGAAGGGGGAAAAGTCGCAAATTTAGGCTACTTTCACACTCGCGTTTGGTGCGGATCTGTCCTGGATCTGCCCAAACGCATCCGTTCAGATAATACAACCGTCTGCATCCGTTCAGAACGGATCAGTTTGTATTATCTTTAACATAGCCAAAACGGATCGGCCTTGAACACCATTGAAAGTCAATGGGGGACGGATCCGTTTTCTATTGTGCCATATTGTGTCAGTGAAAACAGATTCGTCCCCATTGACTTACATTGTGTGCTAGGACGGACCCGTTTGGCTCAGTTTCGTCAGGCGGAAACCAAAACGCTGCAAGCAGTGTTTTGGTGTCCGCCTCCAAAGCGGAATGGAGACAGAACGGAGGCAAACTGATGAAATCTGAGCGGATCCTTATCCATTCAGAATGCATTAAGGGCAAAACTGATCCGTTTTGGGCCGCTTGTGAGAGCCCTGAAACGCCAGTGTGATAGTAGCCTTAGCTGCAAATATGGCATGCATCCTTTTACATCACTATTGTGGCATAAATAGCATAATAAATGCCCCCTCTAGTTGACTTAGACATAGATACCGTTCTCTAGAATGACACACCAAAGGGTATATTTACCCAACACGCTACATACAGCAGGAAATAACTAAATAAAGGGAATTGATTAATAAATACATCTAGCATAGAAGACTGAATTGTACATGTGTATACCTTTATGGTTTATGCAGTACAGTTCCCATAACACTCTATATGGCCATACCATGCCTCTGCATGTAGATTTATTGTATTAACCCAACAGACTAAAGATTGTGACATGCTTCAGTGGAAGACATATTACAAACTTATTCTCCATAGAAGCACAGCTCTGTAATAATGATGCTATGCCATATGTTGGCACACAGGTCCATTCAACTCCATAGTACAGAGTGATAGAGGCCACATGTGCCCTCTATACAGGCTGTCTGCCAAAAATGATATAGGAAACTACATATGCTAATAATATATCTCTTTATTTTGCGCAGAAAAATCTCACAGTATTTCATATCACACAGTTGAGCTGAGTGCTTGCATCATGGCCAACTCCTCCAGTCTATGACCAGCTAAGTTTAGGGCGCTTTCACACTGCATTAGCAGTGTTTACTTGGCGTGTGTCCCGGTATGTATGTCAAATATATCCATAGATGTCCCATTCGCCCAGAGGAGTTTAAAAGAGTGTGACTTTTTGTCCTTCATCATGGCAGTATTTTTCATACTTTTTAAAAAAAAATTCTGTATAGTATAGCGTAGCCAAGTATGCTCTCCTATACTAAGGCATCATATACAAAAAACATCTACTGCTTATTGTGCATTTTGCATCGCCTATAACGTTGGTGGCATCCATTGAGGTATAAGACTGGAAATTACAATATACTGTATGTCTCCATCCTACCCTGCGATAGTAGTGTGAATTCACACTTACAAACCTTTACTGTAGGTAAGGTTGGCCATTGATTAGGTCATGATATGGTATTTTATAGCAAGGGACATTGCTTATGAAATAAGTATATAGAGCAAGAAGTTAGAATGACAAACCAGGGGCTAAGAACAGAGACAAATGTTAAGGCTATGATTACGAATACTTTGTATCTAAAGAGCTGAACTCTTCTTATCTGGTCCACAGACTGTGTTGCTACAGGCATGTCTGAGATGAAAGAAGACATGGGTTGCATTGCAATATCTGTCTGGATGGTATACTTTGTTTTATCGCTTTACGGGTTGTAAAAATGTCATCCGTTCATGCAATGCTTTATCGCAGTTCATATAGATAAGTGTCCTTTATTTGACGTTTCTTACAAAAATTACCAGTTAGAACGTCAAATATGGAGGTAATAAAGAGCATTGGAGCAATATCGTTGTCTTCAGATTGGATTCTGGCATCAAACCTCATATGAAATGGAAGTTCTTCTCCCACTGTTTACTGAACCTGCCTAGGCCACTGTGGTAGTGGCCCTGATGAGGTATTGTATCATGGTGTACTCCCTCAGGCTGTTGCTCCCTGGGGATTGGTGCAGTGGAAAGGCAGTTTGAAGAATGAGGCCAGAAGTGAACGTATAACATTTTATGAAGTGCAAAGTATAACTTCTTGGTTTATTCAATAGCAACAGATTTAAAGTGCAGTTTCTGGTACTAGTAAAAGGGGTTGTCTCACTTCAAATTACAGTTAGGGTCTATTCACACATCTGTAGAATGGGTCCGGATCCATTCATTCTCTATGTGGCCGGAAGAGATGCGGACAGCATACAGTGTGCTGTCCACATCCGCATTTCTGGAGCGCGGCCCCGATCCGTGGCTCCCGAAAAAAATAGAACATGTTCTATTCTTGTCCGCAATTGTTCTATGGGGGTGCCGGCCAAGTGTATTGCGGAACCACAATTTTCGGATCCGCAATACACTACTGACGTGTGAATGGACCCTTATTATGTAGAGGAAGTTAATAGAAGGCACTTACTGATGTATTGTGAATGTTCATATTGCTTCCTTTGCTGGCTGGATTCATTTTTCCATCACATTATACACCGCTCGTTTCCATTGTTACGACCACCCTGCAATCCATCAGTAATGGCCATATAACACATAAAGTACATCAATACAATAACTATGTACAATATTGTAGTTTTGTTACATTATTTTGCTTCAAAAGCCTAGCCTAAACAGCCACATTTCTGGGCCCTTGAGTAAATAGGACCGGTCTCTTCTTGTTTGTATCACTTCAGTACACACGTGAATTCTGCCTATGTGGTAGAATCTATAATTCATCAATGAAAGTATCTACTGTAAAAATAAAAATTGGAGTAATCATGGTGACGCCAAAGAGTACATATAGGAAATCAATGCAAAATTCAGATATACATTAATGGAAATGAAATCAATGTAGATACCCGTATTACAGTTTGCTACATAATAGTTAATGGTATTGCTTAGAAGTACGGAAGCTTTAAGGGAATCAGTATAATAATTATATGTATAAAGCGACAGCATTGTCTGCAGCACTGTACAATAAGTTACAGGTTACAGCGACATACAGCCAGTGCCATAGACACTCCATTACTTACGTAGGCTCTGCACATCTCGACCTAGGGTAAATATTAATGCAGAGATATCTTTTTTTATTTTATTGGCATCATACATGTCCAGTCTCGTTTGTGAACTTTCTATCTGGCTCTTGTCAGAGTGCACATGATGTCACCTTCTCCAGCGTTCCTAGATTACCGGTATTTTGATTCCTGTGTCTTCCTGACCCTTTGTCTTTATGTGTCTTGGCTGCTTTCTTTACCCTTGACCTTAGATTTGCTTCTGTCTTTCTGACTTGTTGTTGACATTCCTTTTACTTAGCCATTTGGTGACCATGACAATGTATAACCTCTGATCTTTGTGTCACGTCAACTGCCCCCCTAGGCAGTTATTTGGAGGTCTTATAGCTGTAGGTTTTATGCAGCAACGCTCAGCCCTCCACCTTGTAGAGTCACTGATCAGGCTTGGCACCCATTTACACTGGCAGATTTTCTGGTGGTAATGAGTGGCAGGCGTCAATTTAGCAAGTTGATTGGCACTCGATTAGCTCCGTCTATGTGGAGCAATCGGCAGTATTGTATGTGCTAATAATAAGATTTTGGCAGTCAGAACTTTATTAGACCTAATATAATCAAAAATATTCTATAACACAATTCATATAACTCATGTAGATAAAGATAAAAATAGACATAAAAAAAGAATTTTAGTTCACCTTCCTAAACATGAGAAGCGCTAGGTAAAAATCTGTGGGGTCCAGGAGGCTAATTTGCTGTTGTGGGCAGACATCCGCAGGTCTGCAAAACACAGGCATCAGCTATGTGAACGTCACATCACGTTGCGGACCCTTTAACTTCAATATGTCTCTGATCCGCAAGATGCGGCGAAAGATATAACATGTCGGCGCAGCGGTACATTCCCAGAAGCGTTCGGAAATACACAGACCTTCCGTGTGCTTTCAGGTCCATGCCTTCGCACCCCAAAATATAGAATATGGCCTATCTTTTGCCGCATCTTGCAGATAGCAGACCACTTGAAGTCAGTCTGTCCACACCACGATGTGATGTTCACACAGCTGGCACCCGTGTTTTGCAGGCCAGAGTTTGTGGTCTGCAACGTGGGTACGGTGGCACCATGGTTGTATGAATGCGCCCTAATAGTGCAGCCATTGAACTGAATGAGGTCATAGCTCTATTTGAAAGTTATTGTAATCCCAGAATTTCACAATTTCCAGAAGTGTTGGTTTTTATTTGCAATTCTGGGGTTACGGTCACAGCAACTTGCGAGTTGCACTATGACTTTATTGACTTTAAATCAAATCGTTTTTAATGATCAACTAAAAGCACCTTATTTTAAAACAACACATTGTCTTTTTCATTCAAAAATGCAGAGTCAGTATACAGCAGTATCATATGATAACATCATACAAGGATCACCATACAGCGGTATATAATGTATAGAAACGTAAGACCAAAATTAGACAATAGATGCATTTAACCTAGCATCCACCCTCCCCCTCCCTTCCCCCCCAGCCCAAATTCCCACCCCCCCTCCTCCCCCCAATGAACAAATCGTGAACCCCTCCAAGATAACCTAGATAACAACATGAGTGTGAGACAACCATTCACTCCATAGTTTCTCAAACTTCTGAGGACAACCTCTCTTCACAAACACACCTTTTTCCATCATCAACATGTCATGCACCTTCCGCACAAACTCATCCAATGTGGGCGGACTCCCCTGGATCCACCTCAGTGCCACCAACTTCCTGGCCACATACAACAGCCTCCCCACCGCTACCTTAACCGACTCAGTCCCTCCAATATCTGACACATACCCCAACACACACACCTTGGGCTCCTTTTGAAGTCTCAGCATCATATTACTATTAATCATGTTCAGTACTCCTTCCCAGAAGTTACCTATTACTGGACAAGACCAAAGCATATGTAGCAGATCCGCGCCATCCTCCATACACTTTGGACACTTGTCATCGATTCTCACCCCCACCTTTTTTAAGAACACCAGCGTTTTATACACTCTGTGAATGATGAATAATTGAGACAGCTTGCCCTGTTCACTCAGGGACACTCTGGGAACTCCCTCCAGTATGTCATCCCACTGATCATTAGAGATGACCCCCAGGTCAGCCTCCCACTTCTTCATCCTTGAAAGCGGAAATCCTTCTAAAAATTTGGCCAGTAAGAGAGTATACACCTGCGATATCAGTCCTCTTTTCCCCCCTGTCGGAAGAACAGGTTTATGGACCACCTCTATTTGGGCTATTGTACAACCTTTCCTCATCGTGACCTCAAAGGCATGCCTCAATTGAAGATATTTATAAAACCATACCCTGGGAATATTGAATTCCTGCTGCAAACTCTGAAACGATTTGAATATCTTGCCCTCAATTAGTTGGCCAATCCTCATCACTCCATGAGATTCCCAATTCCGAAGTCCTGACATTGTTAAGAACTCTGGCAAAAAGTTATTATTCCTAATTGGGGAAAGTTCACAGACGCCACCCACACCTCTAAGCTGCTTCACCTTCGCCCCCAGACTTTCTTCATAAGATCAATAAGCATGAACTTCTCTCTCCCCACATGCATTCCCGACCCCTCCAGAATACCCATAAGGTCCCGACTGCCCAACCATTGTTGCAGTATCTGTCCTGTCATTTCCGGCAATTGAAAATTAATCCATCCCTTAAAATGCTGACATTGGGAAGCTAAGAAATAGATCCATGCATTAGGAACAGCCAGACCACCTTCAGACTTAGGGTATTGCAACATCTCCAGCCTAATCCTAGCCTGACCGTACTTCCAAATAAGATCTCTAAACATAGAGTGTATTCTCCTAAATCTATCCAGAGGAATCCACACGGGAGCATTGTTCAATACATAAAGCAGCTGGGGCATCATTACCATTTTTAAAAGGTTTACTCTACCCACTACCGATAGGAAGAGTCTACACCATGTCCTCACCTTTAGTCTAAAAGTAGCTAGCAGCGTAGACAGATTAAGGTCTTCAAAGTCCGACAGTCTAGGTGTTACACTGCGTGCAGAATTATTAGGCAAATGAGTATTTTGACCACATCATCCTCTTTATGCATATTGTCTTTCTCCAAGCTGTATAGGCTCGAAAGCCTACTACCAATTAAGCATATTAGGTGATGTGCATCTCTGTAATGAGAAGGGGTGTGGTCTAATGACATCAACACCCTATATCAGGTGTGCATAATTATTAGGCAACTTCCTTTCCTTTGGCAAAATGGGTCAAAAGAAGGACTTGACAGGCTCAGAAAAGTCAAAAATAGTGAGATATCTTGCAGAGGGATGCAGCACTCTTAAAATTGCAAAGCTTCTGAAGCGTGATCATCGAACAATCAAGTGTTTCATTCAAAATAGTCAACAGGGTCGCAAGAAGCGTGTGGAAAAACCAAGGCGCAAAATAACTGCCCATGAACTGAGAAAAGTCAAGCGTGCAGCTGCCAAGATGCCACTTGCCACCAGTTTGGCCATATTTCAGAGCTGCAACATCACTGGAGTGCCCAAAAGCACAAGGTGTGCAATACTCAGAGACATGGCCAAGGTAAGAAAGGCTGAAAGACGACCACCACTGAACAAGACACACAAGCTGAAACGTCAAGACTGGGCCAAGAAATATCTCAAGACGAAATGAAATGAGAGTGAGTCTTGATGGGCCAGATGGATGGGCCCGTGGCTGAATTGGTAAAGGGCAGAGAGCTCCAGTCCGACTCAGACGCCAGCAAGGTGGAGGTGGAGTACTGGTTTGGGCTGGTATCATCAAAGATGAGCTTGTGGGGCTTTTTCTGGTTGAGGATGGAGTCAAGCTCAACTCCCAGTCCTACTGCCAGTTTCTGGAAGACACCTTCTTCAAGCAGTGGTACAGGAAGAAGTCTGCATCCTTCAAGAAAAACATGATTTTCATGCAGGACAATGCTCCATCACACGCGTCCAAGTACTCCACAGCGTGGCTGGCAAGAAAGGGTATAAAAGAAGAAAATCTAATGACATGGCCTCCTTGTTCACCTGATCTGAACCCCATTGAGAACCTGTGGTCCATCATCAAATGTGAGATTTACAAGGAGGGAAAACAGTACACCTCTCTGAACAGTGTCTGGGAGGCTGTGGTTGCTGCTGCACGCAATGTTGATGGTGAACAGATCAAAACACTGACAGAATCCATGGATGGCAGGCTTTTGAGTGTCCTTGCAAAGAAAGGTGGCTATATTGGTCACTGATTTGTTTTTGTTTTGTTTTTGAATGTCAGAAATGTATATTTGTGAATGTTGAGATGTTATATTGGTTTCATTGGTAAAAATAAATAATTGAAATGGTTATATATTTGTTTTTTGTTAAGTTGCCTAATAATTATGCACAGTAATAGTCACCTGCACACACAGATATCCCCCTAAAATAGCTAAAACTAAAAACAAACTAAAAACTACTTCCAAAAATATTCAGCTTTGATATTAATGAGTTTTTTGGGTTCATTGAGAACATGGTTGTTGTTCAATAATAAAATTAATCCTCAAAAATACAACTTGCCTAATAATTCTGCACTCCCTGTATATACAGCCCTAAATATTTGAATTTATCCAACCAGGGAACCAAACTATCAACACGCCCACCTGACAGGGCCTGTCCATCAACTGGCATCAAAGCCGACTTCTGCCAATTTATCTGAAGCCCAGAGAAGCTCCCAAATCTGTCAATCAATGCCATGGCCGCATCCAGGGATGCACCAGTATCGCCCAAGAATAGCAGAGTATCATCGGCGTACATAGCCACTTTATTATGCAGCACACCATATCGAAACCCATCAATATTCGGTGACAGGCGAATAAAAGCCGCAAGCGGCTCTATTGCTAGAGCAAACAACAAGGGCGATAGTGGGCACCCCTGCCTGGTGCCCCGGGCCAAGGCAAAACCATCTGACAACCCCCCATTGGCTCTAATTCTTGCCTTGGGACTCGAGTACAGCACCCTTACCCACTAAATGAACCGCACTCCGAAACCCATGATTCTCAGGACCCCCCACAGGTAGTTCCACTCCACACTATCGAACGCCTTGGCGGCATCAAGAGCAAGCAAGGCCCTGTCTCCACAATTATCTGCCGGGATATTCAGGCTAGCATATAGTCTACGGAGATTTATAGCGGTCGATTTCCCAGGCATAAAACCCGTCTGATCCGGATGCACAATGGTCAAAATCACTCTGGACAACCTGTTCGCCAGCACTTTTGCTAGGAGCTTTACATCCGCCGTTAAAAGCGAAATTGGTCTATAAGAATCTGGTAGTTTGGGATCTTTCCCAGGTTTAGGAATAACTACAATTATAGCCTCCTGCATAGAATGTGGTAGCGAACCCGCCTCCAGTGAGTGTTCAAGTACCTTAAGCAATTCGAGGAGGAGTATCCCCTGCACCTTTTTTATACCTCCACAGGTAGGCCATCTGCCCCCGGAGTCTTACCGTTCGCCATATCCCCAAGCGCAGCTTCCAGTTCTTCAAGTGAGATCGGCTCCTCTAACCTTTCTCTATCCTCGTCTGACAGCACCGATAACTGTGCCTCCATCAGGAAGGCGTTCAAAGCCTCCTCCGAGCTAGAGACAGTGGAAGCGTATAAAGACACATAAAAACTTTTTAAAATGTCCAATATTCCTTTCGTGTCCTGACTACTATTCCCCAATCCATCTCTCAGTTCCTGAATACAGGAGGAACCTCTCTGGGCCTGAGAAACAACCGACAGCAGATGACCCACCCTCTCACCCTCCTCAAAAGATCTCTGGCGATAGAAACTACTCTTCCTTTCTGCGGCCTGCACTAAATGGCACCTCAGCTGTTCCTGAGCTACCGCCAGAGCCTCGCTATTATTCAGAGTAGGGGATCGACCAAACTCCCTCTCAGCCTCAGCCACTAGGACATGTGCTTTAACATCTGCCTCTCTGGACTTAGATTTATGCTTACTAATTTCTTTCATCAAGACTCCCCTTAAGAATGCTTTCATGGCATCCCAGACTCCGGGTACTGAAGCCGTCCCTGCATTGATAGCAAAAAATTCCCTGACCTCCAGAGAAATCCCGGATAGGTCACCCAGCACATTCAGCCAGTGTGAGTTACATTTCCACAGCCTCGATCCCTGTCTGAGCACCCCCAGGCACAAGTCAATCTGCACCAGAGAATGGTCAGACAACGACCGAGGATGATAGATAACGTCCCTAACCAGTGGCAACATAACATCATTGACAAGGGCCAAGTCTATACGCGATAATGAATGATGCGTAGCCGATCTGCACGAGAATCCGCGCTTATCAGGATTACGCAATCTCCACACGTCATATACACCAATTTCACTCATAATATTCTTTAGAGCCACACTCCCCGGTGAACCATCTGATCCTTCCACCCGACATCTATCTAAGGAGTCATTCAGCGTGCAATTGAAGTCACCTACTAGTAGCCATGGTAACCCAGGGAAGTCCGCCACAAAATCCATAATTTCCCTTATCAATGGAGAGGCAAACGGTGGAGGCACATACACCGACACAAGCACCTCCTGAATCCCATCAATCTTACACACTACACAGACATACCTGCCTTCAGCGTCCACACATTCCTGCATATGTTCATATCTAATACTTCTATGCACAATCACACTTACACCCCTAGAGTGAGAGGAATGAGTTGCATGTACCGCATGAATCACCCAACTCTTGTTCAGCCAGTGGAGATTATCAATAGTCAAATGCGTTTCCCGAAGGCAACATATGGCCGGCTGAAACCGCCCCAAGTATTGGAAAATACACTGTCGTTTCCGTGCGTCTGCCATACCTCTCACATTCCAGCTTAAAACTTTAATCACCTGTGACATGGTAAAACATTAAGCCATATCTGAATCTCACAACCCACTCAAACACCATCCACTCAGAGTTCACGACCCCATCCCTTCCCCCCAACTGTCTCCCTACCCCCCCCCACCCCCCCTCCCATAATCAGGTTACTGTAACTGAGGACTGCAGTCCCCCCATCATCAACCTCAATCACTAAAACAGGGCAATCCGAGAGCAACTTGCCCCCAAACATACAATAATCATAACAGATTACAACACACTCCCTCAGGTAGGGAATCCTCCCCACAACTGATAAATACATTACAATCTCC
Source organism: Bufo bufo (assembly GCF_905171765.1). Classification (NCBI taxonomy): domain Eukaryota; kingdom Metazoa; phylum Chordata; class Amphibia; order Anura; family Bufonidae; genus Bufo; species Bufo bufo. Next base: position 26,415,486 of record NC_053399.1, read on the forward strand.
CAACCACCTACTCCCACCTCAGGATCTACCATGTGGTAGCATTGCATAATACACTTCTTAACTGGTGCAACATTAAAGTGACCTTAAAGTGCAAACACATATATAGATTTAACACAAGAAACCATATATCTGCCTCCTTCAAGTGTCCAGGGCCCCACTTCTCAGTTGCCGCTCGTGGACGTCCAGCCACTGTGCCACTTCCTCTGGATCTTCAAAAAATCTGGTGGATCCCAACGCCACCACACGTAGTTTAGCAGAGAACAGCATAGCATACTGGACTTGTAAACCTCTCAGCCTTTTCTTGATATCAATAAATCTGCTTCTCCTGCGCTGCACCTCATTAGAATAGTCCGGAAATATGGACACTTTGACCCCGTTCAGGACCATCTCCTCATTGTCCCTGGACTGCCGCAGAATAGTGTCCCGGTCCTTAAAATGCAGAATCTTCGCCAGTATAGGGTGAGGAGGCCTGCCTGGCGGGAGCGGCCGCATGGGCACTCTGTGCGCCCGCTCCACCGCATACAGGGAAGATAGGCCCTTCTCATGAAACAACTGATGCAACCATTTCTCCACAAATTCCGTGGCATTGGCTCCCTCTGTCTTCTCTGGCATTCCCACAATTCGCAGGTTATTCCTTCTGGACCTGTTTTCCAGATCATCCGTTTTAGCATATAAAGCAGCAATGTCCTTCGCAGTTGTTTTTGCCGCCATTTGCAAAGGCTGAACTACATCTTCTAGAGTGGACACCCTCTTCTCCAATTCAGAGGTGCGCTCAGAAATCTTGTGTAAATCATGTCTTATTATAGACACATCGGATCTCAGGCTGCAGACTTGCACTGTGAGAACTTTCAGGGTGCTGTTACAGCTGGCCACAGCGACCATAATATCTTTCAGAGTGGGCTCCTCAGTAGCCGCGGCCCTAGGGCCTGCTGTATCTTTAGCTGGACACGCAGGAGTCAGTAACGGCAGATTCGCCGCATCCAGGCCGTCGCCATCAAGGGATCCGTCCTCCTGGTCAGAGGAGGTACTGTATGTATATCAGACTCCTTTTCATCAGCCCAATCGCCCACTCCACTGTCTGTACGAGCATACTTGCTCAGTTTAGCAGCCGCACTCTGGCTCGCCGTCTGCTGCAGCGCCATCACTTCTCCGCCATCGGTGCCATGTCAGGCTTCGTAACTTTACTCAACTTCCTCGGCATATTTAGGCTCACAAATTCACCACAGCACCCTCCGGCCACTTCCCTTCCACCAGGCAAGGTTATTGCAAAGAATCGAGGGGTGCTACCTCTCGTTTAGACAGGATACTAGCAGGAGCAGTGAGCGGTGCGTCTTACTCCTTGCGCTCGTAGGCCACGCCCCAGACTTTATTGACTTTAAAGGCTGCACTGCCATTAGTGTTAGCTCAGTTGTTGGCTGATGACTGGGCATGTTGTCAGTGTAGTCGTTCATCGGTCAATATATGAGCATTTAGTCAAAGACCGAAACCTGCTGCCTTGATACTTAGGAATAACAATTACATGTCCCTTTATTTCAAACAGATTACTGCCAAAAACTCCAGATTACGTTCTGCTTATGGGATCATAAAGGCCTCATACACATTTCCATCAAGCAGATCTGGCTGCCTGATATGGGACAAATGCATTGCACGCAACGTTTTTTGTCGGAAAGCGACTGGATCACTGCCGAACCCCGTTACAGTCAACGGTGATCCGGCGGTGAACTAGAGGATCCGTTGAAATCTGGCAGGAGGTTCTCTGCCAGATCTGCTTGACAGAGATGTAAACGAGGCTTAACTAATGAAAATATGCCAGGTTTATTCCTTATTTAAATGACCTTTAATATGTGCAAATGTCTGCACGCTCTCTCCGCCTTCATTTCTACAGAGAAAAAAAAGAAGCAGACCCGAACTTAGCATGATAGAAGCCTATTAGAAAGCGTACTAGGTTATGTTCTGAGGGAGCCATGTATATTATTGGAAACTTCCATGGAGACTCTTTGAAGTTTATTGTATCTGGGTGAAGGCGCTGATTAAAATGTCCTGAGTGTCATTCAGGAGCTGCAAGCAATTACTATTATTTGTTCTTTTTCAAACTCGACTTGCTGCAGAACAGAAAAATATCATCGCTATCTTTGTAGTGCTGTTTCAGCCTGAATAAAAGTAGTGGCAAAAGGGGAAAAAAATTATCAGGTTCCCGGATTTAGTGAAGTCTTCATTGTATGTTAAAGCTCAAAACCAAAGGATTATACCATAGACTGAATGTAGCCTAAAGGCTCCATTCATCCTGCAAGTGGATAATTAATAATTTTACATTTTAAATAATATGTCCTCAACTGCCACTGACTTATTAAATTGCACATAATAGCCTCAATAATTTTACTTCAAGCCCTATATTTTACATATATAATAGGGCAGTTTTCAGTCACGCCATGAATCTGTTTTTATTGCTGAATTTTACTCCATGTCTTTTAGTTTTCTAGTTGTGTTTTGTGTAGTTTTATTGTTTTTTTTTGTCTCTATTTAAATGTAATAATTATTTCTGTATTAATTACAGTATATTCAATAGCATTTCAATGTTATCTACAATCTAAACACATATGCGTGATTTAAATTCTTTACTCCGTGCTCATACGTTTGCATTCCTTTACACTGAAAATTATTTTATTGTTCATTTACTTCTAAAAGGGACCCTGTTGTCAGGTCAGCAGCACTATGTAACTAATTACATAGTGACGCTGCGCTCTTCATACAGTTCTCATCGCTAATTGTTGTTGTTTTTTTCTTTAATCATAGCCATTTTGAAGAACTCAGCTTTATAAAATGTACCTGACATGCCCAAACTCCTTGACCTGGAGTCAAGAAGCTGCCGCTGAAAGCCCGCCCATCCAGCTCTAATTGACATGTCTCCATGTGGGAAATGTAAAATGTTCCAGCCATGACGTGGCCAAGCTGGGGAATGTCAGTCAGATGGGCGGGCTCCAGGTCTCTAGGTTACGGAGTTTGAGCATGTCGGGTACATTTTATAAAGCTGATTTCTTCAAAATGACTATGATTAGAAAAAAACAACAATTAGGCTACATTCACACAACCGTATGTGTTTTGCGGTCCGCAAAACGCTGATCCGCAAAAAATACGGATGATGTCCTTTTGGCATCCATATTGCATCTGTTTTTGTTGCGATTCCATTGTAACAATCCCTAGCCTTGTCCGCAAAATGGACAAGAATAGGACATGCTCTATATTTTTTGCGGGGCTACAGAACGGACATAAGGATGCGGACAGCACGCAGTGTGCTGTCCGAATTTTTTCCAGACCCATTGAATGGGTCCTCATCCAATCCGCAAAAAACAAACGGTACGGACACGGAAACCGAATATGTTCGTGTGAGTGTAGGCTTAGACATAGGAACTGTACGAATTTGAAGGTCGTAGCGAGTTACCTGATTCTTCCTAACCCATAGAGGGGGCTCTGATAGCCAGATTGAAGAGTCGCTTTTTGCTTCTTAGTTGACCCAACCCACCCATGCATTACTTAGTCAGACATTTTTTAACAGTTTCAACTCCTTTATGTTTTATTAAAGGGATTGTCTGGGCGTTTTAATATTGATGACCTATCCTCAGGATAGGTCATCAAATTCAGACCGGCGGGGGTCCAACACCCGGCACCGCCGACGATCAGTATGTGCCATCTCCCTTCCTGTCCGCTGCTGTTTGTTTATGGGTAGAGCATAACTATCAGATTAGTGGAGGTCCTGCCACTGGGATTCCCACGATCATGAGAACAGGGGCCCTGTACGGACGGAGCGGCTGGTTGGAGTAGTGTGCCACCGCTCCATTCCTTTCTATGGGAGCGCCTGAGATAGCCAAGTACAACTTGTTAGAACCGGAATAATGTGTTGACTTTGCAAAGGGAAAGTGGCTATTGCAATGTATTTATTTTCATTTATACTTGATGGCCTTCCCTCAAACCTTCCAGCTGCCATTTATTGTATATAATATAACCCAATCTGCCTAATGGAAGGGGGGAGACGAACACAGCAATAAACCCCATTTACATCGCTTGAATACACCAGCACCAACAAATATTTTATCTCAATTACTCGCCACTATTTACTTTACATTTCCTGTAATTAGTTTACTAACCACTGATCGCCATTTGCATTCTGCAGATACGCACCGCCATTACCGTGCATTGTTTGAAAGCATTCATATCAGCAGAGAAAAGATTAGCATATAATAATTCTTTATTATTCAAATCATGGAATTTTTTTTTGTGTAAAAACGCACCAATCCTATCTTTTTCCCTCATTAGCTTTGAAGAACTTAATTGTTTCACGGGTGGAATGTCAAAGTAATTAACACAAGAGAAAGCGATGTGGTATAATTCAAAGAGAACAAAGAAACGGGGCTTCAATATTGCACACATGAAGTCTGGGAATACTCCCAGCATCTCGCCTTTTAAAAAAAAAATACAGGAGTATTTTAATCTTCCATGTACCTGCCTACTTGCAGATTGCCCAGAGGCTTTAGAGAGATAAGATCAGAGACTGTCTTTCATTTGACGTTGTATTTTGGGCTGCACAATCCAGTGTGGCGACAAATCGAGGATCACTTTTATACTTTTTGTCTTTCAAGCTTTTTCCCTGCCAGGCATTTAAGCTGTAGTAATGGAATTAGGAAGGTTATTGTTTGCTGGCATAGCAGGGCATAAACAAAACCATTGTTAAGTGTCAATGGCCTTTTACGATTATTTGGCAGATCTGTCGATTATACTTGTTAATGGGAAGCTAAGCTCAAAATCAGAGGGATTTGTTAGGGAAAAAAAAAATATTCTAACTGGCCATAGGCGAGGTAGAAAACGTGCAAGAGAGCACAACAAACAGTATGTAATTCATTATGTAAATGTTAAATACTGGATAGAAATCAGGCCTTTGTTGTGTTCTTGGGTTAATTGGGCTGTTCCTTCGTTATTCCTCCTGGAATTATATGAATAAACTGACAGTTGGATGTTTCCAATCCCCTTGTAATTAAGACACTGCTTGTTCTGTCACTGTCCTATGAGTGTCCACAAGTGTCAGACTCTGTCAGTTAATTCATGTATTTCCAGGAGGGATAGCAGGAATGGCAAAAAGCGGCGTTCTGATAAAAAAAAATCTTCTGAATTTATTGTCCTTGAAAGGGGTTGTCCTACAAAAATATTGTACAGTTTTCAAACCAGATCCTGGATCTGAATACTTTTGTAACTGCATATAATTAAAAATGTAGCATAGCCACTAAGTTATTCATTAAAATGTATCTGTATAGCGCCACCTGCTGTTTTTCCTTTTTTTTTTTATTTGTCCTGCTCACTGAGAAGGCCGCACATGCTCAGCTTCATTCTTCAACTGCCTCCTGAGTTGTCATAGGGAGAGCATGGACACACCCCCTTAACTGCAGCAGAAAGGACACTCCCCTTGAGCTGTCTTGATATAAATCTAGCAGAGCAATGAATGTGGAGATCTCTGGATCCATGTGAGGTACAGGGCTGGTTCTAGCTTTGTTAGAGATTGTCATGTACTATATGATGTCTGATTTTCATTTTTCAAACTAGTCATGGGCTAACCCCTTAAAGTATTTAAAGGGGTTTTCCCATCTCTGTCATTGCTGGCATATCTCTAGGCATACATTATCAATGTGGAGACATATCCGCAAGATGTATAAACTACCAATGTATGTTTCGGCATACATGCCGCTTTGGTCTCTCCCGGCTTCTCACAAGGATCCACAAATAGGTTGTATGTGGAATGGAAGCAGAAGGGGATTGGAGTATTACAAGATGTCCTCAATAAATCAAAGGAAAAGATAGGCTCATGGCAAGAATTGCAGGAAAAATTTCAGCTTTTGCCAAAACATTGGCTGCAATACCTACAACGTACCTCCTTTTGTAACTCTCAGGCAAGCTCAGTAGGGGAGAAAGATAATCTGGTGTACTTTGAGAATTTAATAAGTAAAGATGGAAGAGTAGAGTCCCTATCTGTAATATACAGGAGGATCTGCATTCCATTATGGAAGCGCTTATTAGTACCGGAGGTCCAGGAAGTGACGAAGGCTCTGTACTCACCGCTTCCTGGTCCTCAGCTGTCGTCTATGAAGGCTGCACAAAGCGTGAGGGTGCTCTGTGACCTCACGCTGTGCGCGCCAGTTCACAGAGCACAGCCGACGGCAGGAGGAAGTGGATCGCGATGTAGGTGAGGAGGGGCGGTGTCCAGGAGCAGGAGAGGTAAGTGTTTTTTTATTTTATAAAACATGAGGCTGCTGGGGGCATAATGGGGGCATAATGGTTGATAATGGGGGTCATTTACATTGTGGTCTGATTGTCTGATTTGAGGTCTTATTGGGGTCTTATTAACATTGGGGGTCTGAATGGGGCTGTCAGCTGAGGTCTGATTAACATTGGGGGGTCTGATTGGTTGTCTGACCTTAAGTGTAATGAAATTTTTTTTTTTCTTATTGTCCTCTTAAACCTAGGTGTGTCTTATGGGTTGGTGCGTCTTATAGGGCGAAAAATACGGTAACTAAGCTGTTCAGATTTGCGGAAGGTGCTTGTTTGGTATATCACGTACAGTCAGGTCCACAAATATTGGGACATCGACACAATTTTAACATTTTTGGCTCTATACACCACCACAATAGATTTGAAATGAAACGAACAAGATGTGCTTTAACATATGCAAACTGTTGTAATTCCTACACCGTTCACCTGATTTGGATGTAAATACCCTCAAATTAAAGCTGACAGTCTGCAGTTAAAGCACATCTTGTTTGTTTCATTTCAAATCCATTGTGGTGGTGTATAGAGCCAAAAATGTTAGAATTGTGTCGATGTCCGAATATTTGTGGACCTGATTCAATGACTGTTTTTATTCTAAAATCATTTTATGCCAACCAATGCAAGCGCACACTTCAGGCATCGGGCATTTGTGACGGGGAGGTTACGGGCTTAGTCTTATGGGTCGGTGCGTCTTATAGGGCAAAAAATACGGTAACTAAGCTGTTCAGATTTGCGGAAGGTGCTTGTTTGGTATATCAGGTCCATAAATATTGGGACATCGACACAATTTTAACATTTTTGGCTCTATACACCACCACAATAGATTTGAAATGAAACAAACAAGATGTGCTTTAACTGCAAACTGTCGGCTTTAATTTGAGGGTATTTACATCCAAATCAGGTGAACGGTGTAGGAATTACAAAAGTTTGCATATGTGCCTCCCACTTGTTAAGTGACCAAAAGTAATGGGACAGAATAATAATCATAAATCAAACTTTCACTTTTTAATACTTGGTTGCAAATCCTTTGCATTTAATTACAGCCTGAAGTCTGGAGCACATAGACATCACCAGACGCTGGGTTTCATCTCTGGTGATGCTCTGCCAGGCCTCTACTGCAACTGTCTTCAGTTCCTGCTTGTTCTTGGGGCATTTTCCCTTCAGTTTTGTCTTCAGCAAGTGAAATGCATGCTCAATCGGATTCAGGTCAGATGATTGACTTGGCCATTGCATAACATTCCACTTCTTTCCCTTAAAAAACTCTTTGGTTGGTTTGCAGTATGCTTTGGGTCATTGTCCATCTGCACTGTGAAGCGCCGTCCAATGAGTTCTGAAGCATTTGGCTGAATATGAGCAGATAATATTGCCCGAAACACTTCAGAATTCATCCTGCTGCTTTTGTCAGTAGTCACATCATCAAAATACAAGAGAACCAGTTCCATTGGCAGCCATACATGCCCACGCCATGACACTACCACCACCATGCTTCACTGATGAAGTGGTATGCTTAGGATCATGAGCAGTTCCTTTCCTTGTCCATACTCTTCTCTTCCCATCACTCTGGTACAAGTTGATCTTGGTCTTATTGGTCCATAGGATGTTGTTCCAGAACTGTGAAGGCTTTTTTAGATGTCGTTTGGCAAACTCTAATCTGGCCTTCCTGTTTTTGAGGCTCACCAATGGTTTACATCTTGTGGTGTACCCTCTGTATTCACTCTGGTGAAGTCTTCTCTTGCTTGTTGACTTTGACACACATACACCTACCTCCTGGAGAGTGTTATTGATCTGGCCAACTGTTGTGCAGGGTGTTTTCTTCACCAGGGAAATAATTCTTTGGTCATCCACCACAATTGTTTTCCGTGGTCTTCCGGGTCTTTTGGTGTTGCTGAGCTCACCGGTGCGTTCCTTCTTTTTAAGGATGTTCCAAACAGTTGTTTTGGCCAGGCCTAATGTTTTTGCTATCTCTCTGATGGGTTTGTTTTGTTTTTTTTCAGCCTAATGATGGCTTGCTTCACTGATAGCGACAGCTCTTTGGATCTCATCTTGAGAGTTAACAGCAACAGATTACAAATGCAAATAGCGCACTTGGCCATGGAACAGCTGAGAAGCCAATTGTCCCATTACTTTTGGTTCCGTAACAAGTGGGAGGCACATATGCAAACTGTTGTAATTCCTACACCGTTCATCTGATTTGGATGTAACTACCCTCAAATTAAAGCTGACAGTCTGCAGTTAAAGCACATCTTGTTCGTTTCATTTCAAATCCATTGTGGTGGTGTATAGAGCCAACAATGTTAGAATTGTGCCGATGTCCCAATATTTGTGGACCTGACTGTATATAACTCCTACACAGTCTGATTCAATGACTGTTTTTATTCTAAAATCATTTTATGCCAACCAATGCAAGCGCACACTTCAGGCATCGGGCATTTGTGACGGTGAGGTTACAGGCTTAAATCATTTAAATTAAACTTCAGTCGTTAAAGACAGATTAGTGCCATTTGCACAATTTTCTTTTCTGTTATGATATTTTCTTGCATTGTGATGTGGTGATGGCCAGGAATGATACTCTTTTATACTTTTACCACATGGATAGATGTTAATCTAATAACAATCATTGACAGTGGGCCAATCCTTGATGTAATGTTTATTTGCTCTTTTCAAGTATTTCTGGCTTACAGAACTACAAAGGGCGGCACGGAGCACCTTCACAGGAGAAGATGGCAAATCAAAGGAACACATCCTTGCACCTGTGGAGATCAAACAACAATTTTAGGAGGGGGGTGGCTGGTGGTTCCCAGTACTTTTTGTTGTTGTTGTAATTTATTTATTTATTTTACGCACATATAGCACTGACATATTCCACAGTGCTTTACAGACATTAACATCACGCTCTCCCCAATGGGGCTAACTGTCGTGGCTGTCATGGTCTGGTGGTAGTGGACTGTGACACTTTTGTCGTGCATGCTTGTTGCTTGTGGAAATGTGTTGTTAGCATGATTTAACACTTCCCCTTTAAGGCTTGTGTTCCTTCCCAATTTGGTTTGTTTAGGGTTAAAGGAGTGTGCAAGGTGGAGGTGGGTGTGGCCTCATGGCTCTTCTTATACTGGAGTTGTGAACAAGAGGTTAGTAGTATGTCTGCCTTTGTATGAGTAGGAGCTTTGCTCCTCTCTGGATGTGTCACCTGTCCGTGGGGGCCTCCTATATAAACATTGTGTGGTGGGGGGTTTCTCTCTCCACTCCCCATCGCGACAGTATGTTCCACAAGGAGGCCCTCACGGACAGGTGACACATACAGAGAGGAGCAAAGCTCCTACTCATACAAAGGCAGACATACCACTAACCTCTGGTTTACAACTCCAGTATAAGAAGAGCCATGAGGCCACACCCAGATCCACCTTGCACACCCCTTTAACCCTAAACAAACCAAAATGGGAATGAACACCAGCCTTAAATGGGAAGTGTAATCATGCTAACAACACGTTGCCACTATCAACAATCATGCACAGTAAAAGTGTCATGGTCCACTACCACCAGACCATGACAGCTGTGACACTCACAATCTAAGGTCCCTATCAGTATGTTTTTGGAATGTTGATCGGAAACCAGAGTACCCGGAGGAAACCCTCGTCAACACTGGGAGAACATACAAACTCCATGCTTCTTGGTATTTTGTGGATGAGAACGATAGAGTAGATTATGCTTCTTAGTGCACTATTGGTAGGATGGATAAGGGTTGATTATAAATCCTGGTATCAAATGGATGGGGAGGCAATGTTGGATTCATGAGTGTTCCCTACTTTTAGTCTCATGAATGTTTTTCATATAGCTTGGTAGACATGTGGTGTTACCTAGTTGGATATTTTGATCAGTAGATGGGAGAAACAGCTTAGCACTTAGTTCACGTGTTGTTGATACAGTTTGGAAAATGGGAGAAATTGGCAAAACCTAAGAAAAATCATCATCAGTAAAATGATATATTCACGTATAATTATTATATATTTACTTTCAAACCGACAAGACGTCAACTACAAGAGATAAACAAAACAGCAATCTGCAATTTTCTAGATCTCACTACTTTTGTATTGGTTCACTTTGAGCAACCAATACAATGAGAGCTATAAGTATTTGCTTCCCAATAGTAGAGTATGTGTAGAAGCAGGCTCAGGCTGGCCCACAGGGGTACAGGTGAATCCCCTGGTGGGCCCCTGAGCAGGGTGGGCCGCTTTTCTTCCACCTACTGCAAAAGTGGCACAAAGCACAGTAGACTTACTGCACTACATATACTGTAGATAGGCAGCATACAGCACCACAACCAGCCTAAGTTCATATAAAAAAAACTGGGTAGAATATTTAAAAAACTACCCAGTTTATTATTATAGACCTGTTCATGTGGCTGAGATGACTTATAGGTACAGAGGCAGGACAGCCAGTATCACCCTTTCCCAGGGACCTGCCTTCTCAAAGTTGCTGCAAGGACCCCATAATTGTAGTAAAACCGACACTCTTCACTTGATTGACCACTCTGAGAGCAATATGGGTATATACAGTATATTTATTTAATTAGAATTTGATTGTAAAAGAATGTTAGGAAAAGTGGAGATGTAACTTTAACAGAGGGGGAGGTAGTAGGTATTATCCCTCCATGCTCGAACTTTAGGTGTAAAATAAAAGATGCATAAAATTGCAGCGATATAAAAAAATATGTTCCAGATAAAGAAAGTTTATAAGTAAAAAAGTTAATTAAAAAGGTTAATTAATTAAATAAAAAATGAAAAAAATTGCATGGGGTGCATAAAGTGCATATCTTGTTTTCACCCTTTTAATGGGAATGGAGGTTCTTTAAATTTGCAGTCCTGCATCAAAGGCATAAGTATCTTCAATGGTCGTCTATAATCAGACGTATAATGGTTAATGTAAATGGTCACAGGTATGGGGATATGTAGATGTATAAGTGGCAGATTAATCATTCAGTGATCACTTTTACCATATATTTCTATACATTGATCACCCAATGATATATATCGTTCTGAGATCTCTAAATTAGGATCTCTTGGTATATCCATATAGTTTACGATCGGTTGATGTCCTTAGTTAGATAGTTAGTGGTATGTTTGGGTTCTCTCCTTGTTTGTATGCCAGTCACTGTGAACAGTAAATGGATGTGTCAGTCAGTTGTTATGCCTAGTGTGGCATCCCACACATTGTTAGGCTCACAGTCTGACTGAAGGTACCTTCTCTGTTGGTTCCACTCGTTACAGCTGCCGATGCACCTTCCAGGACTGTCTCCCTCGGCGTCCCACGTGTCTGTGACATCACTGGCGTCCCACGTGTCTCGGGTCTGTTCGGCGTTCGCTGAGTTCACTGTCTTCAGGGAAGGTCTAGGGATGAAAGCGCTTTCCAGGATATTCACAAGTTGTGTCCAGTTGGAACTTTTTTGGCGGGTCTGTCTGTTTCTCTACCAACCAAAGTGGCACAAAGCACAGTAGACTTGCTGCACTACATATATAGGCAGCATACAGCACCACAACCAGCCTAAGTTCATATAAAAAAAACTGGGTAGAATATTTTAAAAACTACCCAGTTTATTATTATAGACATGTTCATGTGGCTGAGATGACTTATAGGTACAGAGGCAGGACAGCCAGTATCACCCTTTCCCAGGCACCTGCTTTCTCAAAGTTTGCTGCAAGGACCCCATAATCAATCATCTTGTAGAGTCTTACTGCTGTCTACTGCTGTGTGAGCAGGTAATATTTTGATGTATCCATATGGTGGGCCCAAGACAGCCCAGTCCGACACTGTGTAGAACCCATGTGGAAAAACTACAGGGAGTGCAGAATTATTAGGCAAATGAGTATTTTGACCACATCATCCTCTTTATGCATGTTGTCTTACTCCAAGCTGTATAGGCTCGAAAGCCTACTACCAATTAAGCATATTAGGTGATGTGCATCTCTGTAATGAGAAGGGGTGTGGTCTAATGACATCAACACCCTATATTAGGTGTGCATAATTATTAGGCAACTTCCTTTCCTTTGGCAAAATGGGTCAAAAGAAGGACTTGACAGGCTCAGAAAAGTAAAAAATAGTGAGATATCTTGCAGAGGGATGCAGCACTCTTAAAATTGCAAAGCTTCTGAAGCGTGATCATCGAACAATCAAGCGTTTCATTCAAAATAGTCAACAGGGTCGCAAGAAGCATGTGGAAAAACCAAGGCGCAAAATAACTGCCCATGAACTGAGAAAAGTCAAGCGTGCAGCTGCCAAGATGCCACTTGCCACCAGTTCGGCAATATTTCAGAGCTGCAACATCACTGGAGTGCCCAAAAGCACAAGGTGTGCAATACTCAGAGACATGGCCAAGGTAAGAAAGGCTGAAAGACGACCACCACTGAACAAGACACACAAGCTGAAACGTCAAGACTGGGCCAAGAAATATCTCAAGACTGATTTTTCTAAGGTTTTATAGACTGATGAAATGAGAGTGAGTCTTGATGGGCCCGTGGCTGGATTGGTAAAGGGCAGAGAGCTCCAGTCCGACTCAGACGCCAGCAAGGTGGAGGTGGAGTACTGGTTTGGGCTGGTATCATCAAAGATGAGCTTGTGGGGCCTTTTCGGGTTGAGGATGGAGTCAAGCTCAACTCGAAGTCCTACTGCCAGTTTCTGGAAGACACCTTCTTCAAGCAGTGGTACAGGAAGAAGTCTGCATCCTTCAAGAAAAACATGATTTTCATGCAGGACAATGCTCCATCACACGCGTCCAAGTACTCCACAGCGTGGCTGGCAAGAAAGGGTATAAAAGAAGAAAATCTAATGACATGGCCTCCTTGTTCACCTGATCTGAACCCCATTGAGAACCTGTGGTCCATCATCAAATGTGAGATTTACAAGGAGGGAAAACAGTACACCTCTCTGAACAGTGTCTGGGAGGCTGTGGTTGCTGCTGCACGCAATGTTGATGGTGAACAGATCAAAACACTGACAGAATCCATGGATGGCAGGCTTTTGAGTGTCCTTGCAAAGAAAGGTGGCTATATTGGTCACTGATTTGTTTTTGTTTTGTTTTTGAATGTCAGAAATGTATATTTGTGAATGTTGAGATGTTATATTGGTTTCACTGGTAAAAATAAATAATTGAAATGGGTATATATTTGTTTTTGTTAAGTTGCCTAATAATTATGCACAGTAATAGTCACCTGCACACACAGATATCCCCCTAAAATAGCTAAAACTAAAAACAAACTAAAAACTACTTCTAAAAATATTCAGCTTTGATATTAATGAGTTTTTTGGGTTCTTTGAGAACATGGTTGTTGTTCAATAATAAAATTAATCCTCAAAAATACAACTTGCCTAATAATTCTGTACTCCCTGTATAAAAAAAAGGGAGGGATGGCCTTGGTTCCAGGGTATGACCCAACAGTGGTAACTGGCTGTATGTGGCCAAGCCAACCCTGGCAACCAATAGATACAGGATTTTGCCACAAAAACCTGCGGTTATTGGCTGGCTCTGGTGGCCCGTGGCTTGACCGAATGCAGCCAGCCACACCGTGGGGTTGTACCCCTAGTCTTGTACGTAAGAGAGGGTGTTATATTACGTGGTTAGGTGGATGGGGAGAATGGGCACTAACCTCTCATGGCATGGTGTATTTTATTTTGTTCTTTAAATTGTCACTGTACTTTCACAAAATGTGTATGGTGTAAATAGCCAATTACTAAATCACTATGTTTAAAAATATTTGCCTGCAGCCACGGGAAAAAAAAGTTGTAGTCATGACCACTAGGGGTCTCATTGCCACCTAATTTGCAGTTCAATGCCTGTTGTCAAGCAAGATCCATCTCTATTAATAGAGACTTTGAAGATGGCTCATAGGAAGCTAGTTGTGATCCTGAGCCTGTTAAAATAACTGCTTCTACACAGGTTTTGAAGAATATAGGAGCCTCCTGTGTGTCTGTTAGGTAGAGCTCTCCTTCCTTACCTGTTCTTTGAGCTCAGGAGCTAAAAACAAACATAGTAGAAAATAAAGGAAAGGATGTCGCAGCAGTATAGTTCTGGCAGAAGGGAGACGCCCCCTGCTTCTTAGTGAAATGCATCTAGCTGTGCCGCTAAAATAGGGAATAATATGGCTGAAAAAGATTAGGGTAGCCCAAAACATCTGTTCTTTCACAGTTATGATTGTATAAAAAATTACAGCTATTATGCAAACTTTTTTTGAAAACTCAGGTACTTTAACCATGTTGAATGATGACCATTTTAGATGGGGCCTATCTGCCGGTCACATGGAACACACTGGAATGCCAACCTCCCCCAGGCTGGGGCCCAATTGCATCTGTAACTATAGTGACCTTAATTTTTATCTCACTGATGCCAGCCATTTTAGTTTGTGGCCATAGATAACAAGCACCATTGTTTACATTTGTGTTTTTATACTGGTAACTACTGCAAAACAAGAACAAGGTAGCGTAACAGAAGTAAACACAGAATTCAGCCAGGGATAATTACCTATGAAGCCTGAATTCCATGTCATTTGGTGCCTTGACAAATAACATGTAATTTATGTGAATTATCATGAATACGTCTTAAAGCATTTGCCCTTTATTACAATTTGCTGGAGTAATGAGTGTTTATGTGAATGGGATGGCTTGTGCTCCCATTGTTACACATATACATCATCTACTGTAATTCATGGTGCAATTTCAGGTACAGCGATGTACATGCTGAGATTCTAAATATAATGTTTAATATGCCTTTGTATGTTTTTTATTTTCTGTTCCTTTGTAGTTGTTTTTTTTGGTACTGCAAAGACATTTTCCTACACAACAATGCACAATAAGCAGAAAGCATTATTAGGACTTTTTTAATGAAATGACGCATATACTGTTTGCAAAAGTAGATATTATAGATTGCTACTCAAAGTACATAATTTATCTATTGTTTGGTCCATTGTGTTACATGTATATTCTCTTTCCGCAGCACACACTGGAAAATATGTACAAAAACTACCGTGTTTCTCTGAAAATAAGACAGGGTCTTATATTTTTTTTTTTTCTCTGAAAAAAGAATTAGGGCTTGGGGTAGGGCTTATTTTGGCTCCATGAACATATTTTATATAGACACATGCCAATTACAGAACAGTCCCTGAGCAGTGTTTATATTAAATATGACTATAATCCCCCTCATCCATAGGATTACACCCATATACTGCAGTACATGGGGGCATTCCTAAGGGTGAGGGGGTTATAGTCATATTTGCCACACTTTTTTCATTCTGGTACCGTATATTACCCCTGAGCTGTCCTTACCCAAGGGACCTAGGCAGCAATCTACGGTACCAGGGAGAGCAGATACGGCACGCGAGAGATGTAGGCAGCTCCTCCAGGCAGCAGAGAGGAAAAGGAGATCCTCCTGCTGCCTCCTTCATGTAAGTAAGAACGTGCAGGCTGGCGGCAGTACAGTGCATACAGAGAAGCCTCCAGCCCGCCCAACGTGAAAGTGAACGGAAGCGCGGGCTGCCGGCATAATTTAGCATTTAGTGAAGCCGGCATAATTTCCTTTATAATCACCTTCCCTTTATATAAAATATAGCTGTATCTAGGGTTTATTTTTTGGAGAAGGGCTTACATTTTCAGCCTACTCCAAAAAACCTGAAAAATAGCTTTTGATTGTTTGATGGTGGCTTGCCAGGGAAGGGAGATATTCATATCTCCCCACAGAAACCCAATAGCGGCACCATATTTGGACTCTAGTTTTAGACGTAACCCAGGCGGATCTGTTGGTCCCAGAACCATCTCCCTGTGACCTTCTGGACTGGAGCTATAAACCCCTAAAGGGTTTTGTGGGTCATTTGCAGCCAGTCCAGTAGAGGGGGGGTGGACCCCTCCCAAAGGCCGGGAGGGGCCGGCTACAGGTTAAAGGGCTTGTGCCAGCAAGCGGGCAGGTCTTTCTCTGAAGAAGGGTCACATCGTGTAATGTGACCCAGGAACTAGCTGAGATCACTGCCCTTTATGTGACTACAGCAAAGAACACACCACAACCGAAAGGAACTTATATCTTACCCGGTAACTGACTTTTGCTCTGCTTAACCCTGTTGTACCCATATAACCTGTATCTGTAACCTCAGACCACTGTATATATTCTCTGTGTATATTGTATTATATCTAGTATGCCCTTACGGCGAATAAATATATAATTTTATCTTGTGTCTCTATCACGAATCCCCACATCCGTGTTTTGGCCTAGTTATAAGCTACCGCGGGTTGGTTTCTCACCCTATATAATCCCGTTAGCGGACCGGGCTTATATCAAACGAGAAGCTGGTGGCAGATTAACCGGGCTGAGAAAGCACTGTTTTCACTGCGGCAGTGAAAAGGCTCTCTCAGCTTGTTGCCTCTCTGTGCCCCCGTGGACAGGAGGTATCTGTGTAAACTGTACCAAGCTGACCTTACCTGCTCCTCTGGAGGGCATAACATCACGTTTGTGGTAACCCGTGACCATATTGCGTCTCGTGATCTCGACGTAGGCGACGTCAAGCGGGTACAAGGTGTGGTATTCGTCCCATATTGGTGGCAGCAAAGTGGGATCGAGATACTAGTGTGTGTGTGTGTAAGTGTGAGACCCATACTCCCAGACAGGCAGGTCTTCTTCACCCACCTGGCTCTAGATTGATAGGGCTGGATATTTCACCGGGCCCTGGCAATTTTGGGTAGGGGGTACCTGCGCAGTTGTAGCTTCAAAGCAGATCATCTTCCCTTGCACTGCTAATTGGAGCAGGGGCACTGGGAGGAAATTGTCAGAGCTCAGCTAAATGTCCTGCCCTATCAATCTAGCAGCAGGTGGGGGCTTCTTCACTTGTGGGCACAACCCCCCACAGGTGAAGAAGTCCTGCTGATGAGACCAATAGGTTCATTAGAATCGATTCGCTCATCTGTAGTCAGCTACAAAATCTATTTTGTAGCATATTTTTGGTGCGTAAGTGCACTAAGGGTCTATACTTTATAGCGACTCACACATTATTATCCGCAACCCCAGTCCTCAGGGCCCACCTTCCAGTCATGATTTGAGTATATCCAATACCTGTGGTACGTGCTGATGTATTGACACTAATTATATCACCTGCTCAATACTAAGGAAATCCTGAAAACATGACCGGTAGGTGGGCCCTGAGGACTAGAGGTGAGGAGTCCTGCTCTAAAAGCAATACCTTTCTAATTTAGCATTCCTTGATGAACCTGTAGCTACATTATGCACCCAACCTGAGGAACATGAAACTACACTATTAACCTTAGTGGTCTATGAGTGAGCTATAATACATCGTGAAACAAAAAGAAAAAATCTAGTTTTGTCCGAAAGTTTATTTTTATTTTTTGTAAGGCATTCTACTTAAGGTAAAACTTTTTCTTAATTTTTTTCTTTAAAGATCTTGTAGTTTTTGACTTAAGAGCATGATGCTAGAGATCACTACATGAATATGCTGCATTTTATGTAAGGAAGAAAAAAAAGATATACTTCTTAGGTGCTACACCTGTGACCAATACTTTATGATCTCGGAATAAATGTACTTAAAGTGATGAATTGGCTTCCATTCATGCATGCACACGCTATAAGGAGCTCATTAGCATAGCCTTAAGTCCACAAAATGCATTGTAGTCTTCTACTCTGCAAGGACCATGTCGACATCTAGCAATTAAATGAATGCATTATCCCTTGAACAGGTCTGCTAAGGGCATACCACCAGCCTGTGTGCTATGTAATAACATAGCAAAGTACAAAATGTTTTTTTCCTTCTGAATAAATCAGCCTATGATGTTCTGGGAAAAAAATGAATAATGATATGTGTCACTTACTAAAATTTCATGAACTGTATCAAAACATGAAAACCCCAGGACAGATCGAGAGCACAAGTTTGAAGTGCTTTCTTTTTCTTGTGTGATTTTCATGTTTTGAACTGTTCTTTCAATTATTTTCACTCTCTGCAAACAAAATTGGCAGGGAAGTTGCCTTCAGGATACAGAAGTTTTTTTTTTTTTATCAGTATGTGCCTAGATTAAAAATCCTTTATTAAAAATTCAGCAGAGGACTGGCCTAATTAAAATCCAATCTCCACATTGCTCCCAGGCTGTATTGAAATATCTTAAGAGCGTTTTTTTCCCCACTGTGCACTTGAGTAACTTACGCAAAAAGCAGTGTGTAATGGGAGTACACTTGTTATCTTTAGCCTTTAAGAAGACATTGTAATAACTCAGAGATGTACAATGTACTGGAGGATGCCTTATTAGTTGATCATATCCAACAAACTTCTGCAGTAAAATGCAGTATGGCTGCCTTACTCGTTTTATATCCAGTATGAAAAAATCTAACTAAAACCTGGTTTAATGTCTATCTTCTGTAAAAAAAAAAAGAATAATACAAAAAAAATACAAAACTTTAGAGCACTCTTAGTCTTGTGTGCTGTACATTGTGAAGCCTTTCATTTCAAAGCTCAGCCACTTGACTATAGACAGCGCTTTCAATTCATTAGCATATGGCTCTCATTATCTGCTATGTTACAGTTATAATGTGGCACTGCATCCCAATAGCCATTCACTTTCTAGAAGCCTGCTAGCTCACATTAAATGTGTTTTACTTCTTCCCTGCTGCTTGAATCAGTCCTAATGCTTCTGTGATCACATGACTAGCAAACCCTCTCAGCACAGAGGAAAAAAAGGACTGCAGTAATTCAAGCATCTTCCTATTCAGCAGGGAGGAAGTAAAATACTGCAGTAATTCATTCCTCAACAGGGAGGAAGTAAAGGACTGCAATAAGTCAAGCCTCTTCCTGTTCAGTAGGGAGAAAGTAAAGCACTGCAAAAATTCAGGTTTCTTCCTACTATGCTCCATATGGAAATGAATACAATGTATAGCATGCAACTAAATAAAGCAAATATACCACATAGAGCTATTTTTTTTATTCTAGATTAAAATGTTAAATTAAATATTGATTAGATATAGAGAAAGTTATTCTAAAATGTTTTAAAATGGATTACTGGAGGTAAGCTTTAACCCGCTGTCAATTGTTAAAAATGGCATCTAATTCTAACCCATTATGGGATACACTGACTTTCAATATGGCTTTTATTACCACTCCTATAGGGATTGTCTGACAGCTTTAAGAGACTTCTGAATGGCAAATGTCCCTGATTATGCAGCAATAAAGGAATGGTCTGTCAGTGTATAACTAGGTAGAATTCACATACAGGGGCCTTGGAAGGCAGAGTGTCAACAACCATTGAGCTATAACACCGTTCTTACTAGTTATTCAGAATGCACAGTGTCATGCACCTCCTTCTGACATGTCTTTGAAGGGGTTGCCTTATCCAGAAATGTATGTCATGTCACTAGGAAATGCCATCAATGTCAGATTAGTGAGGTCTGACCACTGGGTTCCTGGCTGATCACAAAAAAGTTGTGGCAGTGGCACTATGAAGGTGCCTTAAAGGACATCTGTCAGCAGATTTGTACCTATGACACTGGCTGACCTGTTACATGTGCACTTGGAAGCTGAAGGCATCTGCGTTGGTCCCATGTTCATATGTGCCCGCATTGCTGAGAAAAATAATGTTTTGATGTATGCAAATGAGCCTCTAGGAGCAATGGAGGCGTTACTGTTACACCTAGAGGCTCGGGTCTCTCTGCAACTGATGTGCCCTTTATGTTGAGACAACCTCTTTATTAGTATTTTTAACAAATTGACAGAAGAAAATGGCTGAATGAGTTTATTTTTATTTATTTTAAGGAAATGTTCTACATTTTAAAATTACTATATTTAATACTGAAATCATGGCTTTTAGAAACATCTAAAATATGTAACCTTAAATAATTGGAAAATTTTCTCACATTAAATTTCTATTTAATGTTTTGTTCCACCACAATTATTTTTAATAATACTAACCAAAATTCCCAAAACATTTTTTATGTTGCTTCATGTAAAGAAGCATTATATGTGAAATGTTGGTCTCCAACTATTATGGTACATTTGTGCAGTAAATAGTATGAACACAAATCAGAAAATTGCAAAAGATAATTACCATAGATGCTGTAAAAAAAAACTGGCATTTCGAAAATTTAGAAATAATGGAATAAATGCTGTTAGTCCACAGGAAGTCTGAAACATCGAACTAATTCAACGAAAAAAGAAAAGTCACAAATGACATCCGTGTCCTAAAGTAAAAGTCTGTTAATTACAGTGAGGGAGGCTACTCACCTCTTATCCTAGGGTTCACATCCAGTGGTATGGTTTTAACACTATCATCTTCATGGTGCACATGTAGCTCCAAGGCACTTTTTCCTGATAGGAATTAAGCACAGGAGAGGTTTCTTGTCTCCTCCTGTGACCCCTTTTGAAATAACTATGGAGGACTCAAGAGACTTAGCTGAGCAAAGCTACAGCAATCTCACATGTTTGTCCAAGTTAGCTGTTATGAAAACCTTCGTGGTTAACTGTTTACTGTTTTATTCTACTCATTTTGGGTCAAAAATAATATTTTTCAATAGGTATTTATTTTAAAAAAAAATACAACAGTTTTTTTTCCCCTGCAGCTTTCAGTTTCATTGCATTTGCAGACCACACTTCATCCGTAAAGGAACTAGTCTGTTGGCTGAATCTGTAGTCATTATCTGTACATTCCTAACAGCTCATAAACATTTTTTTAAGGTAGATTCTTAGCAGTTTGGTAAGAATTTTGGTGAAATGAGTATTTATGAGCTGTCAGTTCCGAGACAAGGGCTACATATCGAGCCAACAGAGCAGCATTCAATGTGAAGCAGAGAGCCTGCTTGCCTTCAGACGCACTGAAACTGAAAGCTGTAGAAAAACTGTTGAATATTTTTAATAAAGACCAATTGAAAAAGCAATTTTTCACCTAAAATAAGTAGAATGCAATAATAAAAAAAGTTTCTCTCAAAAGTGTCCATAGCCTTTAACTACTTCCCCTGTATGCATTTGTGCCAGGAACGGAATCGCTATAGACCTTACAGGGAAATTTCCCAGTTGGCCAATGCCCAGAGGGCCGCCTGAGATAGTTTTTGGGGATGTATTTTGTGTTGCTGGCGGCAGTATTTTGTGATGGACTGTGTTATTTGGCTCTGTTGGTGGTGGGTGGTATAATGTGCTGGCCTCGCCTACTTGTGTTGGCCCTGCCTCCCGTAAATTTGGACCCAAATACAAAACTGTGCCACTTTTAGTATTTTTTCCAGTGCGACTTTAAGTTCCCCAGACTGCCCTTAATTTGGGGCATTAGTGACCAAGCTATTTTTTTTTTTTTCATTTATTTATAGTCACATTCCAAGAGCTATAATTTTGTATAAGCGCCAATAGCATACATCAGAGAGGCGCAATCAGTTGGGCATATACTGCAGGGAGGTCTGAAGCCTTCATTAGGCCCCAGGCTGCTATGCATAGACATTGCCCCCCCCTGTGATCTCATTCGAGGGGTGCCCATGGAAGACAGAGGGAGCCCCTCACTCTAAACTATCTAGGTGCCGCTGTCCCTATTGACAGGATACCTGCGTAGAGCTTATTCTTGGCCACTGCAGAAGTTTAGAATAAAGCCCAGTAATGACTGCGGTAGAAACCCTTATGAGCCGCCATTAAGGGATTAAGACAGTCAATCATATTTTAACTAGAAATTCCCTGTAAGGTGTACCCCAATGTTATTATTTAATGTGCACACTAACGAATTACAGTCAGGTCCATAAATATTGGGACATCAACAAGATTCTAACATTTTTGGCTCTATACACCACCACAATGGATTTGAAATGAAACAAACATAATATGCTTTAACTGCAGACTGTCAGCTTTAGGGCTCATTCAGACGGCCGTATGATGTCCGCAAAAATACTGAATGCTATCCGTTTTTTTGCGGATCCGCAAAAAAAATGAAACATGTCCTATACTTGTCCGTGAAAATCAGGACATGGCCCCATTGAAGTCTATGGGTCCGCAAAAATACTGAATGCTATCCGTTTTTTTGCAGATCCGTTTTTTTGCGGATCCGCAAAAAAACGGATAGCATTCAGTATTTTTGCGGACAGCATACGGCCGTCTGAATGAGCCCTTAATGTGAGGGTATTTACACCCAAATCAGGTAAACAGTGTAGGAATTACAACAGTTTGCATATGTGCCTCCCACTTGTTAAGGGACTAAAAGTAATGGGGCATAATAATAATCATAAATCAAACTTTCACTTTTTAATACTTGGTTGCAAATCCTTTGCAGTCAATTACGGCCTGAAGTCTGGAATGCATCGACATCACCAGACGCTGGGTTTCATCCCTGGTGATGCTCTGCCAGGCCTCTACTGCAACTGTCGTCAGTTCCTGCTTGTTCTTGGGGCATTTTCCCTTCAGTTTTGTCTTCAGCAAGTGAAATGCATGCTCAATCGGATTCAGGTCAGGTAATTGACTTGGCCATTGCATAACATTCCACTTCTTTCCATTAAAAAACTCTTTGGTTGCTTTTGCAGTATGCTTTGGGTCATTGTCCATCTGCACTGTGAAGCGTCGTCCAATGAGTTCTGAAGCATTTGGCTGAATATGAGCAGATAATATTGCCCGAAACACTTCAAAATTCATCCTGCTGCTTTTGTCAGCCGGTACATCATCAATAAATGCAAGAGAACCAGTTCCATTGGCAGCCATACATGCCCACGCCATGACACTACCACCACCATGCTTCACTGATGAGGTGGTATGCTTAGGATCATGAGCAGTTCCTTTCCTTCTCCATACTCTTCTCTTCCCATCACTCTGGTACAAGTTGATCTTGGTCTCATCTGTCCATAGAATGTTGTTCCAGAACTGTGAAGGCTTTTTTAGATGTCGTTTGGCAAACTCTAATCTGGCCTTCCTGTTTTTGAGGCTCACCAATGGTTTACATCTTGTGGTGAACCCTCTGTATTCACTCTGGTGAAGTCTTCTCTTGATTGTTGACTTTGACACACATACACCTACCTCCTGGAGAGTGTTCTTGATCTGGCCAACTGTTGTGAAGGGTGTTTTCTTCACCAGGGAAATAATTATTCGGTCATCCACCACAGTTGTTTTCCGTGGTCTTCCTGGTCTTTTGGTGTTGCTGAGCTCACCGGTGCGTTCCTTCTTTTTAAGAATGTTCCAAACAGTTGTTTTGGCCACGCCTAATGTTTTTGCTATCTCTCTGATGGGTTTGTTGTGTTTTTTCAGCCTAATGATGGCTTGCTTCACTGATAGTGACAGCTCTTTGGATCTCATCTAGAGAATTGACAGCAACAGATTCCAAATGTAAATAGCACACTTGGAATGAACTCTGGACCTTTTATCTGCTCATTGTAATTGGGATAATGAGGGAATAACACACACCTGGCCATGGAACAGCTGAGAAGCCAATTGTTCCATTACTTTTGGTCCCTTAACAAGTGGGAGGCACATATGCAAACTGTTGTAATTCCTACAACGTTCACCTGATTTGGATGTAAATACCCTCAAATTAAAGCTGACAGTCTGCAGTTAAAGCACATCTTGTTCGTTTCATTTCAAATCCATTGTGGTGGTGTATAGAGCCAAAAATGTTAGAATTGTGTCTATGTCCCAATATTTATGGACCTGACTGTATATACATTTTAATACTGATCATTCTAGTAATTGATAATAATTGTAATTATCTGGTTCAGTCATAATGACAAGTAGCCGGAGAATATATGACATCACAACTTGTTGCAGTCAATATCTAATGTTTCTTTCTGAGTTAGCTGGTTAAATGTGATACAAGGAGTTAGCATGTTGGTAGTAGCAAATTCGATGCAACTTGGTTTCTGACAAGGTCTCTCTGACACAGTGGTGGATTGTCCTGCCGGTGTGGCAGAGCTGGCACTTACGTTGCTAAAGTGAGACTTCTGGCAGGGCAATTATCAAGCCATAGATGTGATGATAGAATAATAATCCAACCATTAGCCATCACGTGCTATGCCACGATTTAGTAGAGAGGGCTCGGGCAGGAGCGGCAATATGTGTTCCTGCCAGTAGAGAGCTCGCTACGGCCCCTTTTTCAGCAGTACAGTGGAATCTGTAGACCACATATATGTCAACGTTGCACAAGTGTATGCACTCCAAAGCAGCCCTGAACTTCGAGAGCTTCAAGTATAATCCAAAAATTAGTTTCAAGGCAATTAGAATATTTTAAAGTGTACCTAAACTTGTAAATAAAGTTTATTAAAACCTGCTGTAAATGCACTAAACGGATGTTTTTTCTAATATACTTTATTTAGTTTTTATTCTCCATGCATTATAGGTACCTGAAGTTCATGCGTAGTGTACCGGTGTACCGATCCCCCTGTGGCTGAACTGAGCGCTGTACAAGAAGGGACTCTATAGCACATCACTGCTACTGTCTGTACCAACGCTGCTGTCCTAAAGCCTGCCTTAGATGTGCTATGACAGGCTTAGCAGAGCAGGCACAGGCAGGGGAGTGATGTGCTATGCTGAGCTCCTACCCTACAACCGCTCGTCCTGCTCTGCTAAAGCCTTGCATGGTGCAGTATCTATTCAGGTTTACAAAACCGTAAAAACTGCAATCAATCAGAAATTTGTAATGGCTTCTTCTTCCCTGTGAATATTTCTTTTACTTCCCTCCCACTCAGTTCATGGGTAGATAAGGAGAGGGCTTCTAAAGCAGATGGCACAGTTTAGTAAGAGCACACGGGCGTGCATTTCACCAGTGTGTAATCTTAGCACATGAATATTTCATAATATCACTGGATACAGCTGCATCACACATAACTCTGTGAGGCGTCCCTTCCTTTCTTTTCTTGAAGTGACAGCTGTGTTAAAAAATCGCCTGAAACGCATATACAATCGTTTTTGTAAAATGATGTTAGGCCAACATTTCAGAACTCCGGAGACGATCAATATTTCTCTGAAGCTCAATTCATTACATTCAAAAAGAGCGCAGGACTCCTGGGGACCAACCAGTGTCTACCTGAGGCGAGCTCACAACACTAGATGTCTAAAATCTTTCATAAGAGTAATGTAGCGGAATAGAAAGCTTTATATCAGTTCTAGCGATCATCTGGAATATAATACAGTATTTTTTATGTATTCTGCATTTTATGATATATTTTCCGTAAAGGCATGGCAAAATATTTTTAAAAAAAAGGTCCAAATTTTATTATGCTTTAACCCTTTTCAAGACCAGGTGATTTTCAGTTTTTTTTTGTTTTTTTTTCCTTTTTCCTTTCTTACTCCTAGCCCTCCCAAAGCCATAACTTTTTTATTTTTTCATTCACATAACCATATCAGGGCTTGTTTTTTGTAGGACAAGATTTACTTTCTAATGGCACCATTTACGGTTGCATACAATGTGGCGAAAAGTGGGGAAAGAATTTTGAATGGGTTGGAATTATAAAAAAAAAAACATTCAGCCACAGTTTTATGTGGGGGGTTTTTTCCCACCGTTTCCTATGCTCTACAACTGACCTGTTACTTTTAATCTTTGGATCAGTACAATTACAACAATGCAACATATGTATATATATATATTTTTTTATATATTTTTATTATTTAATGCACATTGAAAGAGACAACGGAAGACAAAGCCACATATTAATATTTCCTATGTCAAAATTAATAAGTCAAAACCCTCCCCCCCACCCTCCCCAGCCCCCTAGGATGTCTGTTATTTCATCAAAGTTTCCCACACTTTACTGGATCAAATTCAGAATGTGAATGGAAACCTAGGTTCCTCCATATTAATTACCTATATTGAGCTTTCCTAAGGTACCTCTTAGCGCCTCTGTGGCATACCATTTTGTATATTTAAAGATCTGCATTATTTTCATGATGTCCGCCTGTGCGACATGAGTTACAATAAAGCGCTTCCACTTATTGAAAAACTTTGTAGTTTTTTTATCTTTTTGGGTGTCTGTGTCTAATTTGTCTTTATACATGAAGTAAGACATTTGAGATAAGACCTCTTGAAGTGAAGGGACTTGTTTTTCTAGCCATTGTCTAAGATGACATCTCAAGGAGATCAGAAGGGCCACGTCTACAATCAAGTTAGGCTTAGGTGTATCATTAAAGATATGAAAGAGGACAGTCTCCGGAGAGAGAGTCAATGTGATCCCCTATGTCTTTGTTATCCATCCAAGAATCATCTCCCAGTATCCCTGTACCTTGGGGCATGACCAAGTACAATGAACCAAGTCCGCCCCCTTCAGATAACACTTCGGACATGCCGTAATTAAATTCTGGTCTGCCTTCTTTCTCACTATATTGAATGCATATATGGCCTGATGGATCAGACGAAAGTGTGACTCTCTCCATCTTTCACACAGAACCGCCCTGCATACCCTGATCCATCCCTGCAGAATATCCTCAGCAGGGAGCGTCATATCCAGTTTTATTTCCCATTTTTTAAATAGCGTGTTGGACATCTTTTTGTCGCAAGTATCTCTGCGCATGCTATATAGAGTCGTGGCCAAAAGTTTTGAGAATTACATAAATATTGGAAATTGGAAAAGTTGCTGCTTATGTTTTTATAATAGCAATTTGCATATACTCCAGAATGTTATGAAGAGTGATCAGTTGAATTGCATAGTCCTTCTTTGCCATGAAAATTAACTTAATCCCAAAAAAAACTTTTCACTGCATTTCATTGCTGTCATTAAAGGACCTGCTGAGATCATTTCAGTAATCGTCTTGTTAACTCAGGTGAGAATGTTGACAAGCACAAGGCTGGAGATCATTATGTCAGGCTGATTGGGTTAAAATGGCAGACTTGACATGTTAAAAGGAGGGTGATGCTTGAAATCATTGTTCTTCCATTGTTAACCATGGTGACCTGCAAAGAAACGCGTGCAGCCATCATTGCGTTGCATAAAAATGGCTTCACAGGCAAGGATATTGTGGCTACTAAGATTGCACCTCAATCAACAATTTATAGGATCATCAAGAACTTCAAGGAAAGAGGTTCAATTCTTGTTAAGAAGGCTTCAGGGTGTCCAAGAAAGTCCAGCAAGCGCCAGGATCGTCTCCTAAAGAGGATTCAGCTGCGGGATCAGAGTGCCACCAGTGCAGAGCTTGCTCAGGAATGGCAGCAGGCAGGTGTGAGCGCATCTGCACGCACAGTGAGGCGAAGACTTTTGGAAGATGGCCTGGTGTCAAGAAGGGCAGCAAAGAAGCCACTTCTCTCCAAAAAAAACATCAGGGACAGATTGATCTTCTGCAGAAAGTATGGTGAATGGACTGCTGAGGACTGGGGCAAAGTCATATTCTCAGATGAAGCCTCTTTCCGATTGTTTGGGGCATCTGGAAAAAGGCTTGTCCAGAGAAGAAAAGGTGAGCGCTACCATCAGTCCTGTGTCATGCCAACAGTAAAGCATCCTGAGACCATTCATGTGTGGGGTTGCTTCTCATCCAAGGGAGTGGGCTCACTCACAATTTTGCCCAAAAACACAGCCATGAATAAAGAATGGTACCAAAACACCCTCCAACAGCAACTTCTTTCAACAATCCAACAACAGGACATTTTGGGTCCATGGCCTGGAAACTCCCCAGTTTGTAATCCCATTGAGAACATGTGGTCAATCCTCAAGAGGTGGGTGGACAAACAAAAACCCACTAATTCTGACAAACTCCAAGAAGTGATTAAGAAAGAATGGGTTGCTATCAGCCAGGAATTGGCCCAGAAGTTGATTGAGAGCATGCCCAGTCGAATTGCAGAGGTCCTGAAAAAGAAGGGCCAACGCTGCAAATACTGACTCTGCATAAATGTCATGTAATTGTTGATAAAAGCCTTTGAAACGTATGAAGTGCGTGTAATTATATTTCACTACATCACAGAAACAACAGAAACAAAGATCTAAAAGCAGTTTAGCAGCAAACTTTGTGAAAACTAATATTTGTGCACCACCCTGTCTCATAGAGAAAATTAATGATGTGTTAGTGCATTCCTGCGATACATCTAGTAATCTATATTTGCAGAAACTGATAACCTGTTGGTAAGCCAGATAATGACCTTCGCTTAGATTATATTTGGTAGATAATTCTGAGAATGTCAGATATCTTTTCTCTGGCACATGAAGTACATCCAGGAGCGTATTAATACCCCTTTCTTTCCAAGTTTGGAACATTTTATTCTGAATGCCTTGAGGGAACTCCGGGTGTCACCACAAGTTAACCTCCCTAGATAGCAGGTATGATCTTTTGGAAATTTTCCGAGCCTCTTTCCAAGCTATCATCGTGTCCCTAATGGTAATTGAGTGTTTTAAATGAGGTGGTAAAGCTTGTCTCTTAGAATGTAATAGATTTACCAAGGGCCATCCTGTATCTAATTGTTCTATATGTATAGTTTTTCATGCGTTTTAATACTGAAAACATTTAAAAACTTTGGGAAAAAATAAATTTTTCCTTTTACATTGCCACATTCTGGCCCACATAATCCTTTTATTTATATGTGTACGGAGCTGTGTGAGTGCTGAATTTTTGCAGGACGATATGTACTTTTCATTGATACTATAGGGGTGTGTATGACTTTTTGGTCACTTTTTTGTGGGAGGTGAAGCAACCAAAAAAGGCAAATTGGCCATTGAAACTTTTTACATTTTTTCCCATTTCGCTGTTTGCCATATGGGATAAATATTTTTATATTTTAATATGCCCAACCGCCAATGTAAATTCACGTTGGTCAGTCGGGAAGGGGTTAAAGCGGTTATCCCATAAAGTAATACGCACTATTATTTTAACTTATGTAAATGCAAAATATGCTGTTCTCCAGTGTAAATTTCATCCTCTTTAGCTACTTTTAACACCCTCTGCAGCTCATTTCTTTGGATGGGCAGAAGTTTGTCCCATGTAACCATCAAGCACCTGCATCTCCCAGGAGTGCACTGCAATCAGTTCTTATTAACACCTTCCTTTACCTGCGTAAAAAATTGTCCTTACCACATAGCACCAGCGATTCCACTAATAAATAGTACTACAATATCTAATGTCCTCGGCTACTTTCCTTCTCCGCTGTATGGAGAGGTAAATAGATAGAATTGTGGCCAAAGGAGAAATACTAGAGGCACTACCAGAGAGGAAAAAGTTATGTAAATGAAAAACTCAATATTGCAATAATACTTCATTTGAAATGCCCTAGTTATTGCACAGTAATACTTTTTGTGGGAAACCCCTTTAAATTTCAGCATGATTCAGAAATGATTTATTAACCGCCTCCGTACCGCCTAACGCACGGATGCGTCCTGGAGGCGGTCGATTCATTCCTACTGGACGCATCCGTGCGTCATCTCGCGAGACGCGAGATTTCCTGTGAACGCGATCGTTCGCTGGCAGGCTGTAGATGTGATTTTTTTTTAACCCCTAACAGGTATATTAGACGCTGTTTTGATAACAGCGTCTAATATACCTGCTACCTGGTCCTCTGGTGGTCCCTTTTGCTTGGATCGACCACCAGAGGACACAGGCAGCTCTGTAATAAGTAGCACCAAGCACCACACTACACTACCCACCCCCCGGTCACTTATTAACCCCTTATGAACCCCTGATCACCCCATATAGTCTCCCTGATCACCCCCCTGTCATTGATCACCCCCCTGTCATTGATCACCCCCCTGTAAGACTCCATTCAGATGTCCGTATGTTTTTTACGGATCCACGGATACATGGATCGGATCCGCAAAACACATACGGACGTCTGAATGGAGCCTTACAGGGGGGTGATCAATGACAGGGGGGTGATCACCCCATTGTCACTACCAGAGCTTTGGGACGTTCTCACAGCTCTGTTTCTCCACCCCTGTGATGATGTCACTACTAGAGCTGGGAGGCGTTCTCACTACTCTGTTTACTTCTGGTTTCTTTCACCACAGCTGTCCTTCATGTGTTTGATTTCCCTCTCTTTATATCACCCCTCCTCCTATGATAGGATGTGGATTATAGTTCTCACTTCAGTTGTGGCTCTTGCTTTGGTTTCTTCACTTGTGGCTATCAGTCCACTGGACCTGTGTTCTGCTGCAGCTAGCAC
Source organism: Bufo bufo (assembly GCF_905171765.1). Lineage (NCBI taxonomy): Eukaryota > Metazoa > Chordata > Amphibia > Anura > Bufonidae > Bufo > Bufo bufo. Next base: position 26,445,834 of record NC_053399.1, read on the forward strand.
TCCGGATTTTGCCAGCCTGTCCTTGGATCCGTCTTCTCTGCGGCTACAACACCTTCAGCTAAGTCTGCAGACATTGTTGTATTCCTGTTTGTTTTCTGACTGGATCTGAGGTGGCCACGGTTCCCTCCATATACTGAGTAGGGCACTGGTGGCCGTGCCCCTTCCACTATTGTAGGGGTTACAGTGGTCATTAGTCTTAGGCACGTGGGCATGCCTCGTTCCGCCTTTTGGATCCGGGCATGTGCTGTAGCAGAATAGGGAAAGCGTTGAGGGTCGGACAGGGGTCACCCTTTATCCTCCCTAGTTCTGGGTCCAGTCAGTTGCTCTGTACTGTGAATTACTATCGTTGCTCACATACACCCGTGACACCCATATAGACTCCCTGATCACCCCACTGTCATTGATCACCCCCCTGTAAGGCTCCATTGAGACGTCCGTATGTTTTTTACGGATCCACGGATACATGGATCGGATCCGCAAAACATATACATACGTCTGACTGGAGCCTTAAAGGGGGGTGATCACCTCATATAGACTCCCTGATCACCCCCCTGTCATTGATCACCCCCCTGTAAGGCTCCATTCAGACGTCCGTATGTTTTTTACGGATCCACGGATACATGGATCGGATCTGCAAAACACATTCGGACGTCTGAATGGAGCCTTACAGGGGGGTGATCACCTCATATAGACTCCCTGATCACCTCCCTGTCATTGATCACCCCCCTGTCATTGATCACCCCCCTGTAAGGCTCCATTCAGACGTCCGTATGTTTTTTACGGATCCACAGATACATGGATCGGATCCGCAAAACACATATGGACGTCTGAATGGAGCCTTACAGGGGGGTGATTAATGACAGGGGGGTGATCACCCCATATAGACTCCCTGATCACCCCCCTGTCATTTATCACCCCCCTGCCATTGATCACCCCCCTGTAAGGCTCCATTCAGACGTCCGTATGTTTTTTACGGATCCACGGATACATGGATCGGATCCGCAAAATACATACGGATATCTGAATGGAGCCTTACAGGGGGGTGATCACCTCATATAGACCCCCTGATCACCCCCCTGTCATTGATCACCCCCCTGTCATTGATCACCCCCCTGTCATTGATCACCCCCCTGTAAGGCTCCATTCAGACGTCCGTATGTTTTTTACGGATCCACGGATACATGGATCGGATCCGCAAAACACATACGGACGTCTGAATGGAGCCTTACAGGTGGGTGATCACCTCATATAGACTCCCTGATCACCCCCCTGTCATTGATCACCCCCCTGTCATTGATCACCCCCCTGTCATTGATCACCCCCCTGTAAGGCTCCATTCAGACGTCCGTATGTTTTTTACAGATCCACGGATACATGGATCGGATCCGCAAAACACATACGGACGTCTGAATGGAGCCTTACAGGGGGGTGATCAATGACAACGGGGTGATCACCCCATATAGACTCCCTGATCACCCCCCTGTCATTGATCACCCCCCTGTAAGGCTCCATTCAGACATTTTTTTGGCACAAGTTAGCGGAAATATAATTTTTTTTTTCTTACAAAGTCTCATATTCCACTAACTTGTGTCAAAAAATAAAATCTCACATGAACTCCCCATACCCCTCACGGAATCCAAATGCGTAAAAATTTTTAGACATTTATATTCCAGACTTCTTCTCACGCTTTAGGGCCCCTAAAATGCCAGGGCAGTATAAATACCCCACATGTGACCCCATTTCGGAAAGAAGACACCCCAAGGTATTCCGTGAGGGGCATATTGAGTCCATGAAAGATTGAAATTTTTGTTCCAAGTTAGCGGAAAGGGAGACTTTGTGAGAAAAAATAAATAAATAAAAAATTTCCGCTAACTTGTGCCAAAAAAAAATAATTTCTATGAACTCGCCATGCCCCTCATTGAATACCTTGGGGTGTCTTCTTTCCAAAATGGGGTCACATGTGAGGTATTTATACTGCCCTGGCATTTTAGAGGCCCTAAAGCGTGAGAAGAAGTCTGGGATCCAAATGTCTAAAAATGCCCTCATAAAAGGAATTTGGGCCCCTTTGCGCATCTAGGCTGCAAAAAAGTGTCACACATCTGGTACCTCCGTACTCAGGAGAAGTTGGGCAATGTGTTTTGGGGTGTCATTTTACATATACCCATACTGGGTGAGATAAATATCTTGGTCAAATGCCAACTTTGTATAAAAAAATGGGAAAAGTTGTCTTTTGCCGAGATATTTCTCTCACCCAGCATGGGTATATGTAAAAAGACACCCCAAAACACATTGCCCTACTTCTTCTGAGTACGGCGATACCAGATGTGTGACACTTTTTTGCAGCCTAGGTGGGCAAATGGGCCCACATTCCAAAGAGCACCTTTCGGATTTCACAGGGCATTTTTTACAGATTTTGATTTCAAACTACTTCTCACGCATTCGGGCCCCTAAAATGCCAGGGCAGTATAACTACCCCACAAGTGACCCCATTTTGGAAAGAAGACACCCGAAGGTATTCCGTGAGGGGCATAGCGAGTTCCTAGAATTTTTTATTTTTTGTCACAAGTTAGCGGAAAATGATGATTTTTTTTAATTTATTTTTTTATTACAAAGTCTCATATTCCACTAACTTGTGACAAAAAATTAAAACTTCCATGAACTCACTATGCCCATCACGAAATACCTTGGGGTGTCTTCTTTCCAAAATGGGGTCACTTGTGGGGTAATTATACTGCCCTGGCATTTTAGGGGCACGAATGCTTGAGAAGTAGTTTGAAATCAAAATGTGTAAAAAATGGCCTGTGAAATCCGAAAGGTGCTCTTTGGAATGTGGGCCCCTTTCCCCACCTAGGCTGCAAAAAAGTGTCACACATCTGGTATCGCCGTACTCAGAAGAAGTTGGGCAATGTGTTTTAGGGTGTCTTTTTACATATACCCATGCTGGGTGAGAGAAATATCTCGGCAAAAGACAACTTTTCCCATTTTTTTATACAAACCGGATTCCAAAAAAGTTGGGACACTATACAAATCGTGAATAAAAACTGAATGCAATGATGTGGAGGTGCCAACTTCTAATATTTTATTCAGAATAGAACATAAATCACGGAACAAAAGTTTAAACTGAGAAAATGTACCATTTTAAGGGAAAAATATGTTGAATCAGAATTTCATGGTGTCAACAAATGCCCAAAAAGTTGGGACAAGGCCATTTTCACCATTGTGTGGCATCTCCCCTTCTTTTTACAACACTCAACAGACGTCTGGGGACCGAGGAGACCAGTTTCTCAAGTTTAGAAATAGGAATGCTCTCCCATTCTTGTCTAATACAGGCCTCTAACTGTTCAATCGTCTTGGGCCGCCTATGTTGCACCTTTCTCTTTATGATGCGCCAAATGTTCTCTATAGGTGAAAGATCTGGACTGCAGACTGGCCATTTCAGTACCCGGATCCTTCTCCTACACAGCCATGATGTTGTGATTGATGCAGAATGTGGTCTGGCATTATCTTGTTGAAAAAAGCAGGGTCTTCCCTGAAAGAGATGACGTCTGGATGGGAGCATATTTTGTTCTAGAACCTGAATATATTTTTCTGCATTGATGGTGCCTTTCCAGACATGCAAGCTGCCCATGCCACACGCACTCATGCAACCCCATACCATCAGAGATGCAGGCTTCTGAACTGAGCGTTGATAACAACTTGGGTTGTCCTTGTCCTCTTTGGTCCGGATGACATGGCGTCCCAGATTTCCAAAAAGAACTTTGAATCGTTACTCGTCTGACCACAGAACAGTCTTCCATTTTGCCACACTCCATTTTAAATGATCCCTGGCCCAGTGAAAACGCCTGAGCTTGTGGATCTTGCTTAGAAATGGCTTCTTCTTTGCACTGTAGAGTTTCAGCTGGCAACGGTGGATTGTGTTCACTGACAATGGTTTCTGGAAGTATTCATGAGCCCATTCTGTGATTTCCTTTACAGTAGCATTCCTGTTTGTGGTGCAGTGTCGTTTAAGGGCCCGGAGATCACGGGCATCCAGTATGGTTTTACGGCCTTGACCCTTACGCACAGAGATTGTTCCAGATTCTCTGAATCTTCGGATGATGTTATGCACAGTTGATGATGATAGATGCAAAGTCTTTGCAATTTTTCGCTGGGTAATACCTTTCTGATATTGCTCCACTATCTTTCTGCGCAACATTGTGGGAATTGGTGATCCACTACCCATCTTGGCTTCTGAGAGACACTGCCACTCTGAGAAGCTCTTTTTATACCCAATCATGTTGCCAATTGACCTAATTAGTGTTAATTGGTCTTCCAGCTCTTCGTTATGCTCAAATTTACTTTTTCCAGCCTCTTATTGCTACTTAAAGGTATAGGACGGCTCACCCCTGTGTTGGTGATGTATAGGTGCTCCAAACTAGTGCGACACCCTACTCACCAGATTAAACAAATGTATATAAAGTGAATGGGCACTCTGATAGGTGGAGTCACATACAGAATCAATATCAAATTGGATCAATTTAATAACACAATATAAAACACTATAAGTATAAAATCCTAGCATGAATGACCATATGGCATAAAGTAAATATATTGGCACTATATGATAATACAATAGTTAATATTGACTGATGTTGGTCCGACAATTGGTATCGTCACAATTGTTCAGTGGACTATAAAATGTTCATATTAAAAAAGAAGAAAAAAGAAAATACAAAAAAGAGAGAGTCCAAAGTTCTTCAACGTGAATATGAATATATATTGTTGTACAGACTCACATTGAACTGGCAGAAAATGATGATGGTAGTAATTGAATTTGTTATTTCTCAATACACGATGGTATATGTTGGTGATACCGCACACAGACGATTTCTATATTAAATCTTTCCAAGAATAGATTTTTGATAGATAACAGCAGGTAGTAATTGCATAGATTTTACTCAGCTCTTGGTATGAGCAGCTATTACTCACAGTTAGCAGCTTCGATTCGTGGCGTCCCACGAGCTGTCCTTATGTAGTGAGGTTGCTTCTTAATTAAAGATTTTTCGTACGGTTGGTATACCGAATCTTTATTCTTTCTGTTGGAACACGGCTGTGTGGAGTTGTAACACACGCGGTCCCAATTTTCGAGCTGGTTTCCTTTGGCGTTCCACGTGTCTCCAAATATGCGGAGCTTCAGTGTTTGCTGAAATACCTGCTATGGACCGGTTGTTTGCAGGCTGTGGATTCCGCCAGTGGATTTCTTTAGTGAAGCGCTTCACTTATGGGCCATCTAGTCGATGTTATCCAACATAGGCCGGCTGTTTAAGTCTGTGACCGAAAGTTACCGCCAGACGCGTTTCGGGGACTATGCTCGTCTCCTTCCTCAGTGGCTGTGTTCGGTCTCTGTATGTGGCCGGTTTTTATACATTTCCTCTCTGGATTGTCTGGAAAAAGTGGACTAAAAATCCATGGTGAGTCAATGTTAGAATATCTTTATAATTGGCTCGCCCTGTCAGTGCGGTATATGTGCGTCTTTCTATGATTTCAGAGGAGTCTATGTCTCTTATTTCTTCAGTTTCTGCAAGTTATTTACAGTCAATGTATGACATTTATACAGCTCATTGTGTCTCAAATAGTGGAGTATTCAAACATTATTCGACATTATAAAAAGTTGCCAATTCATGAAAAAAGTCTAAAATAGGTATCAATATAAAATCAATATAGAAGTACAATAAATGTCTGAGATCATTATGGTATATATTTATAAAGATGTTTATACACAGTAATTCTCAAGATTTTTAAAACAATATTTCTAAAAAATATATATATATATCATGCACGTCCTAGTTCATTAATGGTTTTGAGTTATATATTAATTATCTACTATATTCTATTATTCCATTTGGTTCCTTTTCAATTGAGGGCGAACTACATGGACATTGTGGACATGTCATTTTCCCATATAGTGCAAACTCTTTATCTAGTGATCTCCTATTTCCTCCTAGAATCCTACCGCTACGATTGTCTTGCGGTATGTATGCGTTTTTTTAAAATACATAAACCTTTATCTAAAAACATTCTTTATTTCTCTGAACTGGAATTGCTAGATTTATCTAACACTACATATATCGTATAGGATGTCTATTTAATCTGGATACTTTTCAGTAACTAATTTGATACAAAATTAGACGCAGATTTAGTGATATTCTAACAATTCTTGGTAATGTATATCTATTTCTGGTGAGTATTTTTAGTGCATCAATTCTATAACTATTATAGTGAGCCTCCGATATTCCTTTTAATCAAGATTCTAACACATTATGTCGTATAATCCAAGTGTATTGGATTATACGACATAATGTGTTAGAATCTTGATTAAAAGGAATATCGGAGGCTCACTATAATAGTTATAGAATTGATGCACTAAAAATACTCACCAGAAATAGATATACATTACCAAGAATTGTTAGAATATCACTAAATCTGCGTCTAATTTTGTATCAAATTAGTTACTGAAAAGTATCCAGATTAAATAGACATCCTATACGATATATGTAGTGTTAGATAAATCTAGCAATTCCAGTTCAGAGAAATAAAGAATGTTTTTAGATAAAGGTTTATGTATTTTAAAAAAACGCATACATACCGCAAGACAATCGTAGCGGTAGGATTCTAGGAGGAAATAGGAGATCACTAGATAAAGAGTTTGCACTATATGGGAAAATGACATGTCCACAATGTCCATGTAGTTCGCCCTCAATTGAAAAGGAACCAAATGGAATAATAGAATATAGTAGATAATTAATATATAACTCAAAACCATTAATGAACTAGGACGTGCATGATATATATATATATTTTTTAGAAATATTGTTTTAAAAATCTTGAGAATTACTGTGTATAAACATCTTTATAAATATATACCATAATGATCTCAGACATTTATTGTACTTCTATATTGATTTTATATTGATACCTATTTTAGACTTTTTTCATGAATTGGCAACTTTTTATAATGTCGAATAATGTTTGAATACTCCACTATTTGAGACACAATGAGCTGTATAAATGTCATACATTGACTGTAAATAACTTGCAGAAACTGAAGAAATAAGAGACATAGACTCCTCTGAAATCATAGAAAGACGCACATATACCGCACTGACAGGGCGAGCCAATTATAAAGATATTCTAACATTGACTCACCATGGATTTTTAGTCCACTTTTTCCAGACAATCCAGAGAGGAAATGTATAAAAACCGGCCACATACAGAGACCGAACACAGCCACTGAGGAAGGAGACGAGCATAGTCCCCGAAACGCGTCTGGCGGTAACCTTCGGTCATAGACTTAAACAGCCGGCCTATGTTGGATAACATCGACTAGATGGCCCATAAGTGAAGCGCTTCACTAAAGAAATCCACTGGCGGAATCCACAGCCTGCAAACAACCGGTCCATAGCAGGTATTTCAGCAAACACTGAAGCTCCGCATATTTGGAGACACGTGGAACGCCAAAGGAAACCAGCTCGAAAATTGGGACCGCGTGTGTTACAACTCCACACAGCCGTGTTCCAACAGAAAGAATAAAGATTCGGTATACCAACCGTACGAAAAATCTTTAATTAAGAAGCAACCTCACTACATAAGGACAGCTCGTGGGACGCCACGAATCGAAGCTGCTAACTGTGAGTAATAGCTGCTCATACCAAGAGCTGAGTAAAATCTATGCAATTACTACCTGCTGTTATCTATCAAAAATCTATTCTTGGAAAGATTTAATATAGAAATCGTCTGTGTGCGGTATCACCAACATATACCATCGTGTATTGAGAAATAACAAATTCAATTACTACCATCATCATTTTCTGCCAGTTCAATGTGAGTCTGTACAACAATATATATTCATATTCACGTTGAAGAACTTTGGACTCTCTCTTTTTTGTATTTTCTTTTTTCTTCTTTTTTATATGAACATTTTATAGTCCACTGAACAATTGTGACGATACCAATTGTCGGACCAACATCAGTCAATATTAACTATTGTATTATCATATAGTGCCAATATATTTACTTTATGCCATATGGTCATTCATGCTAGGATTTTATACTTATAGTGTTTTATATTGTGTTATTAAATTGATCCAATTTGATATTGATTCTGTATGTGACTCCACCTATCAGAGTGCCCATTCATCTTATTGCTACTTGTCCCAACTTTTTGGGGATTTGTTGACACCGTGAAAATTGGAATCAACGTATTTTTCCTTTAAAATGATACATTTACTCGGATTAAACATTTGATCTGTCATCTACGTTCTATTACAAATAAAACATTGACATTTGCCATCTCCACATCATTGCATTCAGTTTTTATTCACAATTTGTTTAGTGTCCCAACTTTTTTGGAATCCGGTTTGTACAAAGTTGGCATTTGACCGAGATATTTCTCTCACCCAGCATGGGTATATGTAAAATGACACCCCAAAACACATTGCCCAACTTCTCCTGAGTACGGCAATACCATATGTGTGACACTTTTTTGCAGCCTAGGTGGGCAAAGGGGCCCACATTCCAAAGAGTACCTTTCGGATTTCACAGGGCATTTTTTACACATTTTGATTTTAAACTACTTCTCACTCATTAGGGCCCCTAGAATGCCAGGGCAGTGTAACTACCCCACAAGTGACCCCATTTTGGAAAGAAGACAACCCAAGGCATTTCTTGATGGGCATAGTGAGTTCATGGAAGTTTTTATTTTTTGTCAAAAGTTAGTGGAATATGAGACTTTGTAAGGAAAAAAAAAATCATAATTTTCCGCTAACTTGTGACAAAAAATAAAACGTTCTATGAACTCACTATGCCCATCAGCGAATACCTTAGGGTGTCTTCTTTCCAAAATGGGGTAATTTGTGGGGTTTTTCTACTGTCTGGGCATTGTAGAACCTCAGTAAACATGACAGGTGCTCAGAAAGTCAGAGCTGCTTCAAAAAGCGGAAATTCACATTTTTGTACCATAGTTTGTAAACGCTATAACTTTTACCCAAACCATTTTTTTTTTCTACCCAAACATTTTTTTTTTATCAAAGACATGTAGAACAATAAATTTAGAGAAAAATTTATATATGGATGTCGTTTTTTTGAAAAATTTTACAACTGAAAGTGAAAAATTTCATATTTTTTGCAAAAATTTAGTTAAATTTCGATTAATAACAAAAAAAAGTAAAAATGTCAGCAGCAATGAAATACCACCAAATGAAAGCTCTATTAGTGAGAAGAAAAGGAGGTAAAATTCATTTGGGTGGTAAGTTGCATGACCGAGCAATAAACGGTGAAAGTAGTGTAGTGCAGAAGTGTAAAAAGTGGCCTGGTCATTAAGGGTGTTTAAGCTAGGGGGGCTGAGGTGGTTAAAGTGGTTGGGCAGCAATATATATTGATGGCCCATCCTCTGGATAGGTCATCAATATTAGATAGGTGGGTGTTAGACACCCAGCACCCCCACCGATCAGTTGTTTATAGAGGAGGCGGTGCTCCATGCAAACACTGCTGCTTACTGTTCATTACACTGTCCATAGTCTCAGAATCCGCATTTACACCCATGGACCTCACTCCTCCATGATCTTTTTTTTGATCAATTTATATAATATTGATAACAGCTTCTTACTACTATAATGTTTGTCTAGAGATATTGCTCTATAATTTTTTAGGCTGCAAAAAAAAAATAGGTGAACCTTGTCCACATATGGTCATGTCACCACATAATTAATGGCCCAAATATCCACGACTGCTTATCATGAATGATGTGATCACATGGAACACTCCATGAAAAACTCATACACTAAGTGATGCCTAAGGTAGGTCCTGAAAGGTTGATTCATGACTCAGAGAACACCAGTCCTACACCTTCATTCCTTACAAAAGCATAACAGCGTATCAGTTTTTCTAGAGGTGTTCTTTCTAAAGAGGTTTTCCCAAATGTATTAATTGATGACTTATCCCTTTGATAGTTTATCAGTATCAGATCAGTGAGGGTCCAACATCCTGCACCCCACCAAGCAGCTGTTTAGAAGTAGCTCTGGTGTTGGAAATAGGTGCCAGCTTTTTCCAGCTGATTATGAAGCATGTTACTGCAGCGCTGCTCCCATTCACTTCAGCAGGAACAATTATGCCGTTACCGGATTGATGGACTGCACAATGGACTGAGCTGTGTGGTTCCAGCACCTATTTCTGGCGCCAGTGCTACTCATGAGCAACTGATCATAGGAGTTGCGGGTTGTCGGACCCCAGTCAATCTGATATTGAGGACCTATCCTAGGGATAGGGCATCAGTTAGTGCTTAAAGGGGTTATCCAGAATTTACTATCTGGTGAGGTAGCTTAACTAAACTCAAACAATTGTTAAGGGATTGTCTGCATATATAAAATATCGTATGCCTATTGTTGGCTAACCCCGGTTATTAGACCTCAATCCTCCCAAAATTTGTACAAATTCCTAAATGGCAATCAGTCTATTAATATATAACAAGTGAAAATGCCCTTCAAAATTATACATATTTTTCACATAGTAGCCATACAAAAAAAATAATAATCCCGTTTTCAATGATTGCTTTCGGCATGTATCTCCTCGTTAGCTTGCCTTGACTTTCACATAAATAATGGCAATAGGAAAGGTGTAACATTGATCAGGATTATTTCTTCTGGCTTATTACATAAAAATGTCTATTCAACAATTACATTGTTAGGCTAGATTTTTAAAAAAATCCATCATTTTTCCCAGGAGAAGAAATCTGTAATTAAGAGAAAATCATGCTGTTAAGTCATGCAAACAAGATGCAGAAACCTTAACTTTAAAACATTGGATTTTCAAGAAGATATAATTGTAATGTGCAATTAAAAACTCTGAATTAGTTTTGGAGGAGTGTTACATATTAAAAGAATATGGGAAAAACATTTGTTTCTGTTGGTTAAAGAGAGATTTTAAAAACTTGCTGTTGTGTATGATGGGGGTGCTGGTATTGGTGGCCTACTACTTCATAATACTGTGCAAACTTTGGGTAATTAATCTGTGTAAAATTCTTTGGAATGGAAATTGAAAATGGTCAGTTTTGACATTACAGCAAAAAATAATGCTGTACTTCAAATCAAGGCCAATTGCACTAAGGCTTGGAAACCGTACAGTAGAGAATCCTGTGTGCAGAAACGCCACTCATAGTGTTACATCTATTAAAAAATCCAACATTAGGATTGATCCCATGCACAGGTGAAAATCACGTGCACAGACTGTATTGAGCAGCACACAAAGCACCTACAGTCGTGGCCAAAAGTTTTGAGAATGACACAAATATTAGTTTTCACAAAGTTTGCTGCTAAACTGCTTTTAGATCTTTGTTTCAGTTGTTTCTGTGATGTAGTGAAATATAATTACACACACTTCATGCGTTTCAAAGGCTTTTATCGACAATTACATGACATTTATGCAAAGAGTCAGTATTTGCAGTGTTGGCCCTTCTTTTTCAGGACCTCTGCAGTTCAACTGGGCATGCTCTCAATCAACTTCTGGGCCAATTCCTGACTGATAGCAACCCATTCTTTCATGATCACTTCTTGGAGTTTGTCTGAATCAGTGGGTTTTTGTTTGTCCACCCGCCTCTTGAGGATTGACCACAAGTTCTCAATGGGATTAAGATCTGGGGAGTTTCCAGGCCATGGACCCAAAATTTCAACGTTTTGGTCCCCGAGCCACTTAGTTATCACTTTTGCTGGAAAATGCATTGTTCTTCACCAAACTGTTGTTGGATTGTTGGAAGAAGTTGCTGTTAGAGGGTGTTTTGGTACCATTCTTTATTCATGGCTGTGTTTTTGGGCAAAATTGTGAATGAGCCCACTCCCTTGGATGAGAAGCAACCCCACACATGAATGGTCTCAGGACGCTTTACTGTTGGCATGACACAGGACTGATGGTAGCGCTCACCTTTTCTTCTCCGGACAAGCCTTTTTCCAGATGCCCCAAACAATCGGAAAGAGGCTTCATCGGAGAATATGACTTTGCCCCAGTCCTCAGCAGTCCATTCACCATACTTTCTGCAGAAGATCAATCTGTCCCTGATGTTTTTTTGGGCTTCTTTGCTGGCCTTCTTGACACCAGGCCATCTTCCAAAAGTCTTCGCCTCACTGTGCGTGCAGATGCGCTCACACCTGCCTGCTGCCATTCCTGAGCAAGCTCTGCACTGGTGGCACTCTGATCCCGCAGCTGAATCCTCTTTAGGAGACGATCCTGGCGCTTGCTGGACTTTCTTGGACGCCCTGAAGCCTTCTTAACAAGTATTGAACCTCTTTCCTTGAAGTTCTTGATGATCCTATAAATTGTTGATTGAGGTGCAATCTTAGTAGCCACAATATCCTTGCCTGTGAAGCCATTTTTATGCATTGCGATGGCTGCACGCGTTTCTTTGCAGGTCACCATGGTTAACAATAGAAGAACAATGATTTCAAGCATCACCCTCCTTTTAACATGTCAAGTCTGCCATTTTAACCCAATCAGCCTGACATAATGATCTCCAGCCTTGTGCTCATCAACATTCTCACCTGAGTTAACAAGACGATTACTGAAATGATCTCAGCAGGTCCTTTAATGACAGCAATGAAATGCAATGGAAAGTTTTTTTTGGGATTAAGTTAATTTTCATGGCAAAGAAGGACTATGCAATTCATCTGATCACTCTTCATAACATTCTGGAGCATATGCAAATTGCTATTATAAAAACTTAAGCAGCAACTTTTCCAATTTCCAATATTTATGTAATTCTCAAAACTTTTGGCCACGACTGTACAAGTCCAGACCCATATAACCCCATCTGCTGCCATATGGGGTCTCCATGAGGCACTATTGGACACATTTATTAAGACCGGCATTTTAGACGCCTTTCTTAATAACCCCTATATGTTCCGGTGGATCCACTAGAGTTATGAAGAGGTGTACATCCTCCACCCGTTTCTTAATGTAAGACAGCTTCCTAGCTGTCTTATATTTAGACCTTTTTCTACACCTACAACAGGAGTAGAACATGGTAAATACAATGGGCCCTTCCCCTTCACAGCCCACTATTTTAGACCTGTCGTGAGTGGGGAGAAGTCGCAGTCAAAATTTGAAGCTGAAATACACCTAATTTAGGCGTATTTCAGATTAATAAATGACCCCCTATGTGAGGAATATGGATTATCATTTACTGGCAGCCCTGATTTTCATTTGAGTCACCTTTTGCATGTACACAGTCAGTGTACATGCAAAATATGTTCTCACCCCCCAGCCATCTGCTGTCAGATAGCAAGGGATAAAACCCCCCAGGGGTCCAGGCTTTAAGGAGGCCCCAGGTGGATAAAGTCACACCTCTTCCAGCTGACAGGCACCAGGAGGATGTAGCAGGAAAACTCCCGGGAGGAGGTCTCAGCGCTGGACCAGATCTATCACTTTCCCACAGACATGTTGGCACCGACATTTCATAAGGAATTATGAATCGTCCGTCTATCCCAGGCATAATTCGGTTATCTTTTTGCGATCCTGGGGCAAAGCCAAACATCCACGTGATCCTGGCTTGATGCTAGAATGCCCAGGAGGGGAGATATACATAACTCCCCACAGAAACCACATAACGGCATCATGTTTGGACTCTAGTTGTAGCCGGAACCTAGGCGGGTCAATTGGGCCCGAAACCACCTCCCTGCGAAATTCTGGTCTGGAGCTATAAGCCATAATCGGTTTTGTGGCTCATTTTAAGCCAGTCCCAGAACAGGAGGAGGGGACCCCTCCCGGAGGCAGGGAGGGGAGGGGCCGGCTGCAGTTTAAAAGGCTTGTGCCAGCAAGCGGGTGTGTTTAGAGGGACCTGCAACCAGCTGACATCACTGCCTTCCATGTGAATACAGCAAAGGAACATTCATCTACCCGGTAACTGACTTGTGCTCTGTATTCCTGTTTGTACCATATTACCTGTATTTGTAACCTCAGACCACTGTATATATTGTTAGTGTATATTGTGTTATCTAGTGCGCCCTTAAGGCGATTAAATATATAATTTAATCTTGTGCTGTCTTGTATCTTGATCACGAATACCTATGTCTGTATTTCGGCCTAGTTATAAGCTACCGCGGGTTGGTTTCTCACCCTATATAAGGCTACTTTCACACCTGCGTTCAGGTGTCCGCTCGTGAGCTCCGTTTGAAGGGGCTCACAAGCGGCCCTGAACGCAGCCGTCCGGCCCTAATGCATTCTCAGTGGAGGCGGATCCACTGAGAATGCATCCGCCTGCCAGCGCTCAGCCTCCGCTCCGATCAGTGAGCGGACACCTGAACGTTGCTTGCAGCGTTCGGGTGTCCGCCTGGCCGTGCGGAGGCGAGCGGATCCGTCCAGACTTATAATGGAAGTCAATGGGGACGGATCCGCTTGAAGATGACACCATATGGCTCAATCTTGAAGCGGATCCGTCCCCCATTGACTTTCAATGTGGATCCACTAGAGTTATGAAGAGGTGTACATCCTCCACCCGTTTCTTAATGTAAGACAGCTTCCTAGCTGTCTTATATTTAGACCTTTTTCTACACCTACAACAGGAGTAGAACATGGTAAATACAATGGGCCCTTCCCCTTCACAGCCCACTATTTTAGACCTGTCGTGAGTGGGGAGAAGTCGCAGTCAAAATTTGAAGCTGAAATACACCTAATTTAGGCGTATTTCAGATTAATAAATGACCCCCTATGTTAGGAATATGGATTATCATTTACTGGCAGCCCTGATTTTCATTTGAGTCACCTTTTGCATGTACACAGTCAGTGTACATGCAAAATATGTTCTCACCCCCCAGCCATCTGCTGTCAGATAGCAAGGGATAAAACCCCCCAGGGGTCCAGGCTTTAAGGAGGCCCCAGGTGGATAAAGTCACACCTCTTCCAGCTGACAGGCACCAGGAGGATGTAGCAGGAAAACTCCCGGGAGGAGGTCTCAGCGCTGGACCAGATCTATCACTTTCCCACAGACATGTTGGCACCGACATTTCATAAGGAATTATGAATCGTCCGTCTATCCCAGGCATAATTCGGTTATCTTTTTGCGATCCTGGGGCAAAGCCAAACATCCACGTGATCCTGGCTTGATGCTAGAATGCCCAGGAGGGGAGATATACATAACTCCCCACAGAAACCACATAACGGCATCATGTTTGGACTCTAGTTGTAGCCGGAACCTAGGCGGGTCAATTGGGCCCGAAACCACCTCCCTGCGAAATTCTGGTCTGGAGCTATAAGCCATAATCGGTTTTGTGGCTCATTTTAAGCCAGTCCCAGAACAGGAGGAGGGGACCCCTCCCGGAGGCAGGGAGGGGAGGGGCCGGCTGCAGTTTAAAAGGCTTGTGCCAGCAAGCGGGTGTGTTTAGAGGGACCTGCAACCAGCTGACATCACTGCCTTCCATGTGAATACAGCAAAGGAACATTCATCTACCCGGTAACTGACTTGTGCTCTGTATTCCTGTTTGTACCATATTACCTGTATTTGTAACCTCAGACCACTGTATATATTGTTAGTGTATATTGTGTTATCTAGTGCGCCCTTAAGGCGATTAAATATATAATTTAATCTTGTGCTGTCTTGTATCTTGATCACGAATACCTATGTCTGTATTTCGGCCTAGTTATAAGCTACCGCGGGTTGGTTTCTCACCCTATATAAGGCTACTTTCACACCTGCGTTCAGGTGTCCGCTCGTGAGCTCCGTTTGAAGGGGCTCACAAGCGGCCCTGAACGCAGCCGTCCGGCCCTAATGCATTCTCAGTGGAGGCGGATCCACTGAGAATGCATCCGCCTGCCAGCGCTCAGCCTCCGCTCCGATCAGTGAGCGGACACCTGAACGTTGCTTGCAGCGTTCGGGTGTCCGCCTGGCCGTGCGGAGGCGAGCGGATCCGTCCAGACTTATAATGGAAGTCAATGGGGACGGATCCGCTTGAAGATGACACCATATGGCTCAATCTTGAAGCGGATCCGTCCCCCATTGACTTTCAATGTAAAAAATTTCAATGTAGAAATTTTTCTAAGTTATAATGCAGACGGATCCGTTCTGAGCGGATCCGTCTGATGAAACATCAGACGGACCCGCTCCGAACGCTAGTGTGAAAGTAGCCTAATCCCGTTAGAGGACCGGGTTTATATCAAACGAGAAGCTGGTGGCAGATTACCCGGGCTGAGAAAGCGCTGTTTCCCGGCGGCATTGAAAAGTCTCTCTCAGATTGTTGCCTCTCTGTGCCCGCGTGGACAGGAGCTGTCTGTGTAAACTGTACCAAGCTGACCTTACATGCTCCTCCAGGAGGGCGTAACGTCACGCTTTGGTAACAAGTGACCATACTGCGTCTCGTGAGCTCGACGTAGGTGACCTCAAGCGGGCGTGAGGCGTGGTATTCATCACACCCTATATTCTTCCCTAGAAGTAACTGGAATAGCTCAGTAATACAGCTTGTATTATGTTCTCCTTTGAAAATAGGATCTGCACATGAGACTATCCAGGCATTGAACAGTTCCTTCGACAACTGTACTGCCCAGTGTGCAGTCAGTGCCTCTCCATGTGTCAGATCAGATTAGTCATGAGAATTGAATTGGAGGGGCACTAACATAGATTCAGACTACTGGCACTTGTTACTGCTCATTGATTGCAATATCTATGTTCATGCCTAGTCTATGTAAAAGAGAAATGCCCTTCTGCCTACAATATTTACCGTATGTTATTTCAGCAGAACAGATGGTGTCAATTGCCTGACACCTTTGGTGCCACGTATCTCCAATGGAAACATGACTTCATGTAGTAAAAATCCATCCTCCATGGACCATTCAATTGTTAAATAGCTGTTCAATAGCTTTAAAAGAAATTCTCTGCCTAGACTACCTGTCTAAAACACAGTAATACACATAATAATTAAAATACATCGACCAAAAAATAACACCCCCAGACGGAAATGTCAGATTGCTGCAAAACTCTCCATACAGTTATGTCTCAGGCAAATATAGAAATGATTACAGGTGTGGTCTGATTAGACACTGGGTATGGGCACAAAAGGGCGTAAAAGTGCTTCCCCCACTGCTCTATAAATAGGCTCTCAGAGGCTACTTTTGGGTAAAGTACCTCTTGATGAGAGATCATTGACTGATCGGCAGTGGCGTAGCTTGGGTTGCCATCACCCGGGGCTAGCCAAGTATTGCCACCCCCCATCCTGTGGCCACGACCCTATAATACCTATAATGAGTAGATGCCACCTGCAGTCCTATGTAACACCACAGATAACACAGTGATAACTTTCTGAGTGCAGATAATGTAGTAGATGTTACCTGCAGGTCTTATGTAACACCACAGATAACACAGTGATAACTCTCTGAGTACAGATAATGTAGTAGATGGGTGTGAGGTCCCAGAATTCAGAACACGCACAGTGTGACCTGAAGACTGGGGCCGGTCTGCATCAGTGTGGGTCAAATTCTCAATCTCCTCTGCCTAACCCTACCGTGAAACAGATATTTGTATGGACATCACATCGCTATTAAATATACAGGAGAATACAGCACCATACCTCTTACATCCAGTGACGTCTCCTGGGATGTAGACTCTTTCCTCAACGTCTTCATTTGGAGATAAGACCGCCATAATACCTTCTTTCAGCCACGTCTCGTCTCTGCAGAGTTTCACAGAAAAAATATAGATTCCTCACTTTACTATCATCCTCTCCCTCCTGGTGCCTAAACATCTTGCTGCTACCTCCAATGCTGTGCTAGTGCCAGACAGATAGTCCCCTATAATATTATTCCCCTTGTATATTATAGCCCCCCTCTATTATTATTATTATTATAATGGACCCCCCTGTAGTATTATTATTATTATAATGACCCCCTCTGTATTATTATTATATTGGACCCCTCTGTATTATTGGCATAGTGGCCACCTCTGTATTATTAGTATAATGGACCCCTCTGTATTATTAGTATAGTGGTCCCCTGTGTATTATCAGTATAGTGGCCCCCTCTGTATTATTAGCACAGTGGCTCCCTCTTTGTTATTAATAGTATAATGTCCCCCTCTTTGTTATTAGTAATATAATGGCCCCCTTTTTATTAGTAATATAATGCCCCCTCTTTGTTATTTGTAATATAATGGCCCCCTCTTTGTTATTAGTAATATAATGGCCCCCTCTTTGTTATTAGTAATATGATGGCCCCCTCTTTGTTATTAATAATGTAATGGCCCCCTCTTTGTTGTTAATAATATAATGGCCCCCTATTTATTAGTAATATAATGGCCCCCTCTTTGTTATTAGTAATATAATGAACCCCCTCTTTGTTATTAGTAATATAATGGCCCCCTCTTTGTTGTTAATAATATAATGGCCCCTGTCACGATCCCTACTCAATAGTTCACGTCACTGGGGTGAATTATACTAGTGAGCTCATCAAGTTACCACATAAATTCCCACCCACCTATTCTAGATGACGGAATTATGCTAACTTACTCCCCTAGAATCTAACACCCCAATATTTTCTATCACAATAGCTGCCACCACCTATACTATAAGGCCATAGGGGCCTATACTCAGATATTCTCTCAACCCAAATTTAACACAGTAACACAGGTTATCTAAAATCCTCTGAAACACTACTGGTAACGTTATTCCCTCCGAAAGAGCAAGTTCTATAAGACCACAAGGAAGGGACTTATAAATTTTTACATTTAATACACAATAGTGCCGTGCAATACAAAAAGAAAGTGTCAGATAAAAGATAAAAATATACATACAATAACCATGCAGTAAAACAGATCAAATAAAAGGGGTAAAATACAGAATATTGGCTTACTGAGATGCGGCAGTTATATTCCGGCTGTGAGGACAGCTGAAATTATGGGCAGTCACTCCAAACGAAGTGGATCCCCAAAATGGCTGACAATTACCTGTTCCCAAACACCCTCCTTTCGGTCCGGCCTTCTGGAACGTCTGTTATTATTCAGGTTTCTGCCCCACCTTCCTAGAAGACTGACTGAGGTGGCAATATGAATCATGGCGATTCCTCGGTGTATGACAGGGACTGCGGGTACAGGTATGATCCCATAATCTGAGTCGCTTCGTCCCGGTCATACAGACACCAAATGTGATTGAGTTATGAATTCCAGAAGGCCAGATTCTGAATACAGAGAAATGCCTCCTGTCCACTATGGCGTGCATAGACTCTGCCCGAAGCCCATGTCAGGCTCAACACAATTATTTGGGTTCTGAGGCTGTGGGTGCGGTGCCATGAGGTCGGAGTTATGGCTTCTGATATTATTTCATTCATCTACTGAATGGGTTAGACAACCCACTGGTCTAGCAGACAACATGTCTAGGGTGGCTGTGCATTTTAAGTATCCCCCTCCCAGGTCTTCATTAGAATGCCCAAATGGTTTGCAATTAGCAGGCCAGTGCTAAATGGGGCTTCCTCTGAGAATGTGGAGTTTCTCACCTAGTCTTCAGACGGGCTGGCATCTAGAGGCACCATTTGCATTTGCTTAATAGATCAATTGGCCACTGCTATACAATTAGCTATTGATAATGTAAGTTTAGGAGAATATGAGATCTATCTATCTGTCTATCTATCTGTCTATTCACCTCAGATTTCGTTACAGCCCCCTCTTTATTAGTAATATAATGGCCCCCTCTTTATTATTAGTAATATAATGGCCCCCTCTTTGTTATTAGTAATATAATGGCTCCCTCTTTGTTATTAGTAATATAATGGCCCCCTCTTTGTTATTAGTAATATAATGGCCCCCTCTTTGTTATTTGTAATACAATGGACCCCTCTTTGTTATTTATAATATAATAGCCCCCTATTTGTTATAATACTTAGCTCTCTTCCATTCTCCATCACCAATTGAGACGTCCCGGCGCAGGCGTCATGAACACATCAATGTGACCTCCTGCTCTGCGTCATTACGTCATCTCGCGAGACCCGACGCAGGAGGTCACAGGGAGGTAATCGCGATCTCCTGCGTAGCTCTACTGCCTCATAGGCTTCAGGCACTGCCACTGCCTCTACGACACGCTCAGACATTTTGCCCAGTTGACAGACTTTGAGAGGGGGCGCATCATTCGATTGAGAGAAGTGAGATGCTTGCCATATGGATATAAGATGAGATATGGTTGGGCATGGAAGCATACAAGTTATGTATAGTATCCTGTGGCACATTTGCCCACAGATGTCACAGCTTGACCTGTAGATCCTGTGCAACCATAGGCTACTGAAGTTGGCATCCCAGCAGGTCCTATAAATGCTTGATTGGCGATTAATCTGGCAACCTAGTGTCACTCACAGCAAAGGCAGGATTGAAGTGCTCAGCAAGAGGCCTCCATACTTGAACCTGACCATCCCAAACAAAACCTAAAGCCAATACAGTTCTAGTCCTTAACAGTTCAGGTTTCTCATTCACAACACCTTTGCAAACGAAAGTGACGGTGGTTGGCTCTCAATGGTAGGACATGTAATGAGCACACACGTTGGTAAAGTCCTCAGTTAACAGAAAGAATAAAGTTATAAGCAAAATGTTCACCCATCTGGGAGCTAACTAAACACAGCAGTTACCTTACCTAGACACAAAGCTTTGCTCAACCTACAGGTCATACAGCTTTTAGGCTCTGTTATGTATGATCATTTCAGCTCTGTATTTATCCCCACAGTAATGAGCCCAGCAGCTACACCTGGGTTTTGGTCAGGCGCTAGGGAAATGTGTTGTACTGGAGTGGGGAGGGAATCGCAAGTCCCACTACCAACACCTACATGCCATTACAAAAATTCAGGCCCATAAAACACTTTAAAGAAAAGTGGCTCAGCAAACTACACTTTGCTGAAACCTTATCCCTCTGAGCATTCTGGGTGAGATACACATCCTCTCAAGTACTTTACCAGCCATCATGTTACATTATGTAACCACTACTCCCAACACCTCCTAACAGGTAGGTCAGAATAGCCTAGATGGCAAGCAGATTGCCAAAATGACCATCCTGCTTTTCTCAGATCAATGATGCACCCCCTTCAAAGTCTGTCAGCTTGGCAAAATGTCATTGAGTGCATCATAGATGTCTATCCATCACCAAGAGGTACACTATCAAAAATGCCCTATTGTGGCAAGGCCCAGTGTCTAATCAGAGGACACCTTCAATCATTGACATAAATGCCTGAAACATAAATCCATGCTGGATTTTGCAGCAATCCAACATTTCTATCTGGATGCATTTGTTTTTGTCCATTAGTGGAAAAATAATCTTGTTTTGAAATATACTAACCACTGATTCAAATCTGTAATTTCAGTGATGTGTAATAAAAAGGTAGTAATGAATGCTGATGTCTTGACATTTAGAAGTTGTTCTATGTATCTATAATCAGCTAATGAACCATAGTCATACTCTGCAGGGCTTCAGACAATGTTCTGAGGAGTTAATTGGGGAAGGGGCTGCATTTTTCTCTGCCAAGATTTGCGTTATCACTCTATATGTCCACTGAGATATAAATTGGCAACATAAAGCATACAATTTCTTCTCCAACAATGACGTTATGCTACACTATTCTTCAAGGCAAAAAATCCTTGTATGTCTTCTCTGCTTTTATATCAATACTACATCAACATCCTAATTTCGAGGGACATGGATAGGCTTAAAATGTTTAATCCTAAAGTGTATTTTTGCCTTAACATTGCAAAAATTATGACTCTTGCTCAGCATGCGGATTTTAATCTTAAGGAGTTGTTAACAGCCTCTTGTCATATGTCTTATGTTCTCCTTATATTTTATGAAGCTGAGTGCCACATGCCACATGGCTCTTAGCAATAAAGGACTGCAGTATTCTTCCTGAAGGGGTCACTTTAATGAGACAGGGGTACTTTAAATTAGGATATCAGTAAAATGCCCATAATGGGGCCTTCTAAAGAGGACATGTGGGCAGAGTCAATTAGACGCCTTTCTCCAATGCCTTATTTTCTATTTTTGCAGTAGCACTCAGCAACACGAGTACTGACGGTTCTCCTGACGTGCCACCTGGTGTTTATAATGGGCATCCTTTGATGCTTTTATTTGAAAGGTGTCAATTAGAGAGGCATTTAAAACAGAGCTGTGTGTGTGTGTGTGTGTGTGTGTGTGTGTGTGTATATATATATATATATATATATATTCCATTTGACAAGACAGCTGTTGCCAGCTCATGCATTGTGCATTACTTGATGTCTCAGCACTGCATTAATTAACACTCTGTGTGGTATACAGGAAATGAGGTGACTGGAGTATAATGGTGCTATCTGATTCTGCACTGGGTAACATGAGAGATCGCTCACAAAGGAAAGAGTGACGTGAGTGAAGCTTCAGAGTTCCTGGGAATTTGCCATCAATGTTTTATTAGTGATATCGTAAAGGTTTACAAGAGGGCAGGAATGAATAATTGAATAACTGCAGTTAATTTAAAGCAGTCAAGCGGCAAAAAAATAACCTTTTACAGCGACTTGCTGTGTATATGTTCCTTTCATGCATTAAAATCTAACTACATATGTCTGTTTCATGGCAGAGAATCTTGTAATGTTTCATTTCCTCTTAGATACATTCAGTATACCTAAAACCTCAAAATGAAGCAGCAGCAAAAGTTCTTCAATGTACTTTATCTATCACGGTCGGCGTGACTATCACATACGTGACGCAGAGGGAGGGAACAAGGAAGGCCCTGCCCAAGTGAGAGGGAAGGTGGTGACCCCTGACTCACCTAGTGGCTGGCACTTGGCTGCCCTGACGTCCCTAGACGGGTTCCTCACCCGTACGCCGATCACGTGCCTAAAGCCCTGGCTTTCCCTAAGCTGAGCCCTAGATAGTGAACAGGGCGGTGGGAACACTAGTCCGCACCACTAGCTCTAAAGGAAAACACCAAGGGAAGGACAGACAATACAAACTCAACATATAATCCCAGGTGGGCGACAACAGGAGACAACAAGAAGCCCAACAGGGATCCGGAGGGTAGCACTCTGGAACGACAACCAGGATTCACAACTCCAGTGGGTCAGTATAGATGTCCAGGCAGGAAGCTCTATAACTGGCAACTAGAGAAGTGTGAGGGGAGAATATAAGGAGGTTGGGAGTGGCAGACAAGAAACAGCTGAGGAGGAGAAGCTACGGATCCCTGATTGAGACAAAAAGGATAGCAAGGCAAACACAGAAAACAATCACTAAGAAACAACGTGATCTTTAGATATAGAGCGCGCAGCCACCCGCTGCGACCTCCTGACCCCGGGTATAACTGAGTCAGACGTGGCTCTTGATACCCTCGTGACAGTACCCCCCCCTTTTTACGAGGGGCCTCCGGACACTCAGGACCAGGTCTCTCCGGATGAGAGGTATGGAAAGCCTGAATTAACCTGTTGGTGTTTACCTCTGACGCTGGAACCCACATTCTTTCCTCGGGACCGTAACCCCTCCAATGCACCAGATACTGAAGAGAGCGGCGGACCCGACGAGAATCAACAATTCTGGCTATTTGAAACTCCAGATTACCATCCACAATAACAGGAGGAGGTGGCAGTGGTGATGGTTCTAGAGGTGGAACATACTTCTTGAGTAACGATTTATGGAAGACGTTATGGATCTTAAAAGTCTGAGGTAGCTCCAGGCGAAAAGCCACAGGGTTAATAACGGCTACTATTTTATAAGGACCAATGAACCTAGGGCCCAGTTTCCAAGAGGGAACCTTCAACTTAATATTCCTAGTAGACAACCACACATAGTCATTCACTCCTAGGTCCGGACCTGGCGACCGTTTCTTATCGGCCATGCATTTATATTTACCACTCATCTTTTTCAAGTTAACTTGCACCTTCTGCCATACCGATGAAAGAGATGAAGAAAACCTTTCCTCTTCGGGAACCCCAGAAGACCCCCCCTCTTTGAAAGTACAAAATTGGGGATGAAAACCGTATGCACCAAGGAATGGTGACTTGCCAGTGGACTCCTGATAATGATTATTTATGGCAAACTCAGCTAACGGTAAATATGATGACCACAACTCTTGGTTTTCAGACACAAAACACCTTAAATATGTTTCTAGGTTTTGGTTGGTACGCTCAGTCTGTCCATTCGACTGAGGATGGAAAGCTGAGGAAAAGGACAAGTGTACCCCCAAACGGGAACAAAAAGCTTTCCAAAACTTAGAAATAAACTGGGTTCCCCGATCCGAAACCACATCGGAAGGGACCCCGTGAAGCTTCACGATTTCACTGATAAACACCTGAGCAAGAGTTTTAGCATTAGGAAGTGCGGGTAGCGCAATAAAGTGTACCATTTTGCTAAACCTGTGTACTACTACCAAAATAACTGTTTTACCCGCAGACAACGGTAAGTCAGTGATGAAATCCATTGACAGATGTGTCCATGGCCTATTGGGGATAAAAAGTGGCAATAAAGACCCTGCTGGACGTGTATGAGAGACTTTCGCGCGTGCACAAGTAGAGCAAGTAGACACGAAATCCATTACATCCTGACGCAACCTTGGCCACCAAAAACGACGAGATAATAGCTCCAAGGTTGCTTTACTACCCGGGTGCCCAGCAAGTGCCGAATTATGATGTTCTTTTAATAATTCAAGACGCAGGTTTAACGGTACAAACAATTTCTCAGAGGGGCAAGAGGCCGGGGCGTCCCCCTGGGCCTCTAACACCTTTCCCTCTAGAACAGAGTGTACAGCAGAGACAACCACTCCTCTTTGTAAAATAGGTACCGGATCACTAACATTACCCCCTCTAGGGAAACTACGAGATAACGCGTCTGCCTTGGTATTTTTTGCCCCAGGACGATAGGTGATTACAAAGTTAAATCTGGTAAAGAATAGCGACCACCTAGCTTGTCTAGGGGTGTGACGCTTAGCCGATTCTAGGTACAGAAGGTTTTTGTGATCCGTAATCACCGTGACGGGGTGGATTGCTCCCTCTAAGAAGTGACGCCACTCTTCAAGCGCCAGTTTAATCGCCAACAGTTCCCTATTTCCAACATCATAGTTCTTCTCTGCAGAAGATAATTTTTTGGAAAAGAAAGCGCAAAGGCGCCATTTGCCAGGAGACGGACCCTGAGACAATACAGCCCCCACTCCCACCTCTGACGCATCTACCTCAACAATAAAAGGCTGGGAGACATCAGGTTGAATTAGAACAGGTGCCGAGGTAAACCTCTCTTTTAGAGAGGAAAATGCATTTTTAGCGGCGTCAGACCATTTGGAAAAATCAGTCCCCTTCCTAGTCATGTCGGTAAGGAGTTTAACGATCACTGAATAATTTTTAATGAACTTTCTATAGAAATTTGCGAAACCCAAAAACCGTTGTAGGGCTTTAAGGTTCTCAGGAAGATCCCAATCTAAAATTGCCTGGACCTTCCCAGGATCCATACGGAAACCTGAAGCAGATAATAGATATCCCAGGAACTGTATTTCCTGAACGGCGAAGACACATTTTTCAATTTTCGCATATAATTTATTCGTCCGTAGGACCTGCAGTACTTGCCTGACATGCACCTCATGTGTTTTCAGATCAGCCGAATAAATTAAGATATCATCTAGGTATATGACTACAAACCTGCCGATGAGATGACTAAAAATATCATTAACGAAATGTTGGAAGACAGCGGGGGCATTGGTCAGACCGAAAGGCATAACTAGATTTTCATAATGCCCCTCAGGGGTGTTAAAAGCTGTCTTCCACTCATCCCCTTCCCTGATACGAATCAGATTGTAGGCCCCCCTAAGATCAAGTTTGGAGAACCACCTAGCACCCGCAATCTGATTAAAAAGGTCAGGAATGAGAGGAAGAGGGTATGGGTCTCGGATGGTTATCTGGTTTAGCTCACGAAAATCTAGGCAAGGACGCAGGCCCCCATCTTTCTTTTTAACAAAGAAAAACCCTGCAGCCACGGGTGAAGAAGAGGGTCTGATGTGTCCCTTAGCCAGACTCTCGGAGATATAATCTTTCATGGCTTGTCTCTCGGGACCCGAAAGATTATACTACCTGGTCTTGGGTAATTTTGCACCGGGAATCAGGTTAACCGGGCAATCATAAGGACGATGAGGTGGTAGCTTCTGACAACCCTTTTCAGAAAAAACGTCCTCAAAGTCCGAAATAAATGTTGGTAGGGAAGCTATGGAGGCGATTAAGCAATTGTTATTTAAGCAATTCTCTCTGCAATGCTCACTCCACTCCAATATCTCCCTGGCCTCCCAATCCACCACTGGATTGTGCGCTACTAACCAGGGAAGACCCAATACCACAGGAGAGGGAAGGCCCTCCAGAACGTAACATGAAAGACACTCATTATGGTGGTCCCCTACCCGAAGGTGTAAATTATGAACAATGTGGGTGAGGTTTCTCTGAGACAGAGGAGCCGAATCTATAGCGAATACGGGAATAGGTCTCTGCAGCGTGCAGAGAGACAAACCCATAGTGCGGGCAAAATGGGCATCTATCAAATTTACCCCTGCTCCACTGTCTAGAAAAAAAGAAATAGACTCCGTCTTAACACCAAAAACAATAACCGCTGGTAACACAAATTGAGATGTTCGTATGGAGGAAACGTATACCCCCCGGCTGACATCCTCCGCACAGCCTGGGGTTAGTAGTTTTCCGACGGTCTTTTGTTTTTGAGAAAAGAGGGACAGACATTAATGAAATGACCCTTCCCCCCACAGAAAAAACAAGCCCCCCCCCTGCGGCGAACCTCAGGAGGACGGACCTGACGAGAAGTTCCGCCTAGCTGCATAGGCTCATCTAAGTCAGTACAGACTAATTGTTGTTTGGGAGAGGTAACCAATTGCTCAGGAATTTTCGATCTCTCCCTAAGACGCCTATCTATTCTGATAGAGAGGGACATAACAGCATCAAGGGAAAGGGGGGTCTCATACAGCGCCAGTGCATCCTTAACCCTTTCAGATAACCCAGAGCAGAACTGACTCCTGAGAGCCGGGTCGTTCCACTGAGTATCCGTAGCCCACCTACGGAACTCTGAGCAATATTCCTCTGCTGACCGATCTCCCTGTAGGAGTCTCCGTAACTTCGACTCAGCCAGGGCGACTCGGTCAGGATCATCATATATGAGACCCAAAGCCCCAAAAAATCCCTCCACTGACCGGAGAGCCTGGGAACCAGGGGGTAACGAGAACGCCCAGGATTGTTGGTCCCCCTGAAGCAGGGAAATGACAATCCCTACCCGCTGTTCTTCATTACCTGAGGAGTAAGGGCGCAACTTAAAGTATAATTTGCAGGCCTCACGGAACGTCGCAAATTTGTCCCTTCCCCCAGAAAATCTGTCAGGAAGAACAACCTTGGGTTCTGTAACTACCTGGTTACTCATAGCAACCGCAGGGGGTGTGGTCTGCTGCATTTGCTGCTGTTGTTGGAGGACAGACGACTTCAATCCTGCCACCTCCAAAGACAGGCCTTGAAGCTGTTTTGCCAAGGCAGCAATAGGATCCATATTGGATTCTAAGTAGAGAAAAAAAAACAACAAAAAAGGGAGGGAACAAGGAAGGCCCTGCCCAAGTGAGAGGGAAGGTGGTGACCCCTGACTCACCTAGCGGCTGGCACCTGGCTGCCCTGGCGTCCCTAGACGGGTTCCTCACCCGTACGCCGATCACGTGCCTAAAGCCCTGGCTTTCCCTAAGCTGAGCCCTAGATAGTGAACAGGGCGGTGGGAACACTAGTCCGCACCACTAGCTCTAAAGGAAAACACCAAGGGAAGGACAGACAATACAAACTCAACATATAATCCCAGGTGGGCGACAACAGGAGACAACAAGAAGCCCAACAGGGATCCGGAGGGTAGCACTCTGGAACGACAACCAGGATTCACAACTCCAGTGGGTCAGTATAGATGTCCAGGCAGGAAGCTCTATAACTGGCAACTAGAGAAGTGTGAGGGGAGAATATAAGGAGGTTGGGAGTGGCAGACAAGAAACAGCTGAGGAGGAGAAGCTACGGATCCCTGATTGAGACAAAAAGGATAGCAAGGCAAACACAGAAAACAATCACTAAGAAACAACGTGATCTTTAGATATAGAGCGCGCAGCCACCCGCTGCGACCTCCTGACCCCGGGTATAACTGAGTCAGACGTGGCTCTTGATACCCTCGTGACATTATCACTTGGTTCTCTTCTGTAGATATAGAAGCCAGTCCTTTGTAGAGTTAGTTGTGAAGAACATAGGAATGCAGTGCTGTATAGTAATTAATTCTAATTACTTAATTTAGTCCCTGTCCCCAATAAAGCTCTTAATCTCATTTGCCTTCCAGTTTTATAGAAACATAGAATGTGTCGGCAGATAACCATTTGGCCCATCTAGTCTGCCCAATATACTGAATACTATGGATAGCCCCTGGCCCTATCTTATATGAAGCATGGCCTTATGCCTATCCCATGCATGCTTAAACTCACTGTATTTGCAGCTACCACTTCTGCAGGAAGGCTATTCCATGCATCCACTACTCTCTCAGTAAAGTAATACTTCCTGATATTACTTTTAAACCTTTGCCCCTCTAATTTAAAACTATGTCCTCTTGTAGCAGTTTTTCTTCTTTTAAATATTCTCCCCTCTTTTACCTTGTTGATTCCCTTTATGTATTTAAAAGTTTCTATCATATCCCCTCTGTCTCGTCTTTCTTCCAAGCTATACATGTTAAGGTCCTTTAATCTTTCCTGGTAAGTTTTATCCTGCAATCCATGTACCAGTTTAGTAGCTCTTCTCTGAACTCTCTCCAAAGTTTCAATATCCTTCTGGAGATATGGTATCCAGTACTGAGCACAATACTCCAAATGAGGTCTCACTAGTGCTCTGTAGAGCGGCACCTCCCTCTTTCTACTGGTAATTCCTCTCCTCATACACCCAAGCATTCTGCTAGCATTTCCTGCTGCTCTATGACATTGTCTGCCTACCTTTAAGTCTTCTGAAATCATGACCCCTAAATCCCTTTCCTCAGATACTGAGGTTAGGACTGTATCACAGATTTTATATTCTGCTCTTGGGTTTATACGCCCCAGGTGCATTATCTTGCACTTATCAATATTAAATTTTAGTTGCCAGATTTTTGACCATTCCTCATTTGGTGTATCCCTCCAGGAACATCAACCCTGTTACAAATCTTTGTGTCATCAGCAAAAAGACACACCTTACCATCGAGGCCTTCTGCAATTTCGCTGATAAAGATATTAAACAATATGGGTCCCGGAACAGATCCCTGAGGTACCCCACTGGTAACAAGACCTTGGTCTGAATATACTGCATTGACTACAACCCTCTGTTGCCTGTCCCTCAGCCACTGCCTAATCCATTCTACAATATGGGAGTCCAAGCCCAAAGACTGCAATTTATTGATAAGCCTTCTATGTGGGACAGTATCAAAAGCCTTACTAAAGTCTAGATAAGCGATGTCTACTGCACCTCCGCCATCTATTACTTTAGTCACCCAATCAAAAAAATCAATAAGATTAGTTTGACATGATCTCCCTGAAGTAAACCCATGCTGTTTTTCATCTTTCAATCCATGGGATTTTAGATGTTCCACAATCCTCTCCTTAAGTATGGTTTCCATTAATTTCCCCACTATTGATGTCAGGCTTACTGGCCTATAGTTGCCCGATTAAGCATATTAATAAAACTGGTAATAAACAGTAAAAGTATGTCAGCCAAACCTGCCAAATTACAAAACCAAAACAGGCCTCAATATACCAACATTAAATCAGGGCATAAATGCAATAACCAACATATACCTACAATTTTGTTCACTCACAAACAACAACACATGCCCAAAATAGTCAAAAAATATAAATCTATTTTATTGCATAAAAAGCCCATATACATAGCATATCATAATATTAAAAATAAAAATGAAGAGGAAACAACAGACGTTTAAAGGTGCCAGAATCACCTAACCTATGCTGCTACTACCCTCAAACAGATGTTACACATGTCCAGCGTAATCAAGATATAAATATGTGCAGTATATAGCATTAATAACACATCTTGGCCAGCCTTTTATACCAAAAGGGTATGTCCCACGTTATAGGTATATCCCCACACAAAGTCCGCACACAGTTAGAAGATACGAGATGGCACTCACCAAGAAGGTCCAATCTTTACTTTATTCAGGTAAAAGGCATGCGGAGCAGGCAATCAAAGCATGGTGCTCCACACAGACACCAACCAATGGGTCTCCCATGAGCATCTCCGGGGTAGCCTCAGCTACGACTTTGAACAAAAACCTTCTAATGTAGGGGATGATACTACAAACAATTAACGCAGAATTAAAGATAAAATTCAGGAATAGGAAGTAGATCCTTTTAGGGCATTCATGACATGGTCATTGATTAGTGTGAACATAAGAACTATCAATACTGGGAGTCTTTGGGTTACACTACTAATGGGTCACTGGGCTAGAAGTATCAGACTGTAACAACTTTGTTCTTCCTTTTGCACACCTCTTCCCCAGCCCAGAAACCTATTTTTACTATCTCAATAAGAATCCATATTGTTTTAGTCAGGATCAGCAGTCACACAAGGGGGAACAAGAAACATCATTTCAAGTCTCCCGACTCAATACTTTCTTGAAATGACTCAAATTAGGCTTTCATTCAAGCTTCACTGATGTGCTTGTGGTCAAGAACACTTGGAATGGACCATCAAACCAGGATTTGAGGACAGTACTTTTCTAACTTGTCTTTTTACCACCACCCAATCTCCAGACACAAGTGGGTGGGTTCCTGGTGCTTTATCAACATATGGAAGTGAAGCAAAAACTCGAGAATGTATTTTAGTCAAATGCTTGTGCAAACTGATCACATAATCTGTCAGACAACCATGTCTCACGGTTAGGGGTATAACTTACTCAAAATACGGCTACCAGCAGGCACTCTGTTCATGGCTTACCTGTCTCTGCCATGGCTATTTTAATCTTTACCTTTAGTGTCCTTTGCATTTAGTTTTTTCCCTACTCTACTGCTGCTTTGTGGATGGTACGAAGCATGTAAGGCCTGTTCTACACCCACAACCTTCATTATCTTCTGCATCACTTCACCTGTGATGTGAACACCTGTGTCACTTTCTATGGTCTCAGGTACCCCATAACTGCATACAACTTCGGCCATAATCTTCTTTGCTGTGGTCTTAGCTTCCAGGTATGCTTCTTGCCATCCTGAAAACAAGTATCACACACCAATACATACTCATACATGCCCACTTTGGGTAGTTGAAGGTAGTCTGCAAGCGTTGAACCAGATACAAAGGGCAAGACGTGTGTTTCTGGGGTACCTTAACCACCTTGTCACACGTTGTTCTGGGCAAAAATCATACATCCTTGAGTATATCTAACTGCTACAGTGCTAAACCCTGGGGCGTAACATGCGCTATGTACTAAATCACACACAGCAGCTTCTGACTGGTGCGTCACTCCATGGGTTGCCTGTGCCATCATGAATTAGAGGGACCTGGGAAGGCAGAGTTTTCTTTGGAACTGTGTTAGGCCTTCCTCATTTGTAGTCCCCCCTTTTCCATCCACCAGTCCCTTTCCTCATTCCCCATCTGGTTCTGTAAGGTCTTAAGAACTTCCAGCGAGCCAGGAGGAGTTATTTCAGGGAACTGAGCTGTGTCCACTAACGCAGGGGTCTGGCTAGGCAATTTGGCAGCCATTGTTGCCGCCTGATCTGCCTTGGCTTTTCCCTTTGCCTCCTCTGAGTCTGTTTTACAGTAACCTTTGTTTTTCTCACCGCCACTCACGTTGGCGACATGAGGGCTTCTATAAGAGACCTCACTGCTTCCCCATTTTGATGGGTTTAGCTGCAGAGGTCAAGAAGTCTCTGGCTTTCCAAATGGGCCCATAGTCATGGGCTGTACCTGGAATCAGCGTAAATGTTGGCTGCTTTTCTATCTGCATATCTGCAAGCCATCTCCAAAGCCCTTAGCTCTGCTTCTTGGGCGGACATGTGTGGTGGTAAGGACTCTGTGTAGTAACTGCCATCCTGGCCATACCTTGATCCATCCACAAAGAGCACATGATCTGGATTTTCTAATGATTTACCAAATCCCGCTGTCCCTTGTGACATTTATCTGCAAACAGTCATGAGCCTCTTCCTCTGGATCTGGAAGTCTGGATGAAAAGTTTAAGTGCCCTAACTCTTCTCTCCCCCCTTGCTCCAGAGGCAACAGGGTGGCTGGATCCAAAATATTACATCTTTGGACATTTCAGGCGTCATATGAATACCCTTTGTCAAGGAAACTACATTGCATTAATCAAATAAAGTGGATGATCATACATCAACACAATAATATCCTTGATAGGCACAATATTTTGATGAATAGATTGATGGAAAAAGTTACAATAGCTGGAATTCTGTGATGGAGAAACAAGTCTATAAAGATAATATTATCTAGAATCGTCCCATATATTAAAAATTAGGACAAATAATCAACACAATGAATCCATGATAGTACTTAAAACACTTACTCTATAAGCTTCAGGAAATAAGTTTGTGATATGTCATGATCATCTGTAACAGTGTCAATTGTGAGAAGCCAAGAAAGGTAATACAATCTAGAATGAAAGTCCATGACATGATCCTATGTGTTAGTAGTAGGTTAAGAAATCGACACAATAAACATATGGTCGGGATCAGTTATTAACTATTAATTTAGTAACTTTTTGGTGTACTAAAACACATATATACCATTGAGAAACACACATTTGTGTTCTAGTCGTTGTCTCTCTTGCCTTTTTGAGAAATTTGGACTAAATTCCTAAGCTTAGCCGGATGGGCAGATGTCTTTTCTCAGCCCTATAAAACTATGTGAGAACCAATTTGCTTATCCTTAGTCAGGATGAATATGAACATTCAAATCAGCAAGCAGAGATATACCAAGGTTCAGTCCTAACCAGACTGTGGCCTTCTTACGGCACATAAGGATTTAGCAGAGTTAAACCACACACTTTGTAAGTTATCACATCTAACTCTGTGGGCAACAAAAGGTTCTTGGGTTGTACTTTCATGAGGATAGACGTAATATCACTGTCACTTTGTGGTTCAGGACTATCTCAGAACCTTTATCAAGCATGGCTTGTACAACTGCTACAGCTCTGATGCAGAAAGGGGCACCTCTGGCCATGGGGTCAAGTCTGGCTGAATAATATGCCACAGGGCGTTGTTGCTGCTGGCCATGCAGTTGGGTGAGGTCAGCTGAGGCATGGCCATTCACTTCTGTACAATACTATCTAAATGTGATAATCTGATAGGCACAGTGCGGGGGGGGGGGGGCACAAACTGGTCATCTTTAGGCATAAAAGGCATCTATCACCTCATCTGTAAGGGGGAAAGGACTAAAAGACAAACAATCATAAAGAAATCTGCATCAAACGTGCGTATCCATGGTCTGCAATAAGAAACAGGGCCTAAAAATTATGTCCTCAGTGTATTCATGTTTCTGGGCAAAGGGATGTCCTCCACAGTCTTCTTACATTCAGGGATGAGATGTTTCACCCCAGGAAGGCAACAGTCATGCAACAAAACTGAACATTTTCTTTTTTTTTCTCTCACTTGCAGCCATGTCGTAAAAAAGGACAGGAGTGACATGGCTGCAGTATACATACTAGGTGAGTTCTAAGCTCCCTGCGGCAGCACCACCCAGGTATACTGTTTACCCTCATGTGTGAAGGCAAACAACTACCAACTGTCTGCATCTAGTGGTACTCAAAAGAAAACATTTGTCAAATCAATCACAGTGGAGTGGGTAGGGGTAGTGGGAACTTGAGCCAACAAGGTGTGTATTGGGCACAATGGGGCTGTTACAAACTGTGGCTTCATTGACAGCACGTAGGTCACGTACCATCTTGTATCGGGTTGGTTTGCCCTTCTCACTTTTCTTTTTCACAGGGTACAATAGAAGGGGATACAATCTCCTTGATAACCCCTTTTTTCAAAACGTCTTCGGCTGTTTGAGATATGGCATCTGACTGTGCCATACTCAAGAGATACTGCATCTTCCTGGGAAGTGGGGTGCCAGGTTTCATCACCACTTCCATCGGAGGAACTGGGAGCTTGCCAACATCCGTGGGTCCAATAGGCCACAGATGGCCCGACATTCCCGCAAGCAGGGCTTCCTTCTCATCTTCCAGGAGTACTGACAAAAAGATGGACCAGGGAGTTTTATCAAGAAAGCAAATCTGTACCCAGGAGGCAACAGAGGACATTACCACTGGCCAGCAACTGGGCAAGCACTTCATGGGTAAGGACAAATCTAACACAAATGGGTTCTGTTGAAAGGGGAGTGTACTACTTTCCCATCCACTTCTACCCAAGGACTGTGTTCTTGGAGATTAAGTCAGGGGAGGCCATATTTGCTGGACAATTGTCTTGGCTGCTCCAGTATCAATCAAAACAGGACTACTTCTATATAACTCAGAGTGAGGGATATCATCGAGACCGGACTTGAATCTGCTAAATGTTTAAAAGCACAGGCTATACTGAACGTACTGGATTGCCCGTTCCCTAATCTTGGTCTAACTTTCCCCCCTCACCTGTGTCATCCTTATGACAAAAACATGGGTGTTTGTGGGGACGACATTGATCCAGGCAACACAGAATACGATCCTCTCGTGTGGTGTGGACGAAGAGTGCCACACACAGCACAACTCTCTCTCTCATCTGGGTTCTGGGTCCCGCAGACTCTGCATGTCCATCTCTCAGGACCATTATAGGGTGGCAGACCTGCTTTTTCCTTTCTCTGTTGGGGAGGTGGTTTAACATTATCCTGATAACATTCACAACCCAACTTTCTCTGTCTCTCTACACCTCCTCCTCTATACACTTGCCTCTTGCAGGAAGACTTCTGTTTGTTCTGCGAGCTTGTTATCTTTCAGCCACCTTATATCTCCCTACATGCTTTTTCTCACTACTACTCTGTTTACCATCGGAGATGGGGGGGGGCATGTATACACCTTTCATTAGCTTGCTGATGTTTTTCACTGACTGTTTACATTATTTAATAATTCTGCTGTATCTTATCTCAAGGTTAGCATTTTTCAGCAACATCATATGAAAGACAGAAAAAAACAGAATCTGTCTGGGCTTAAAGCTACAGTTTACCACAGTTGAAACTATCTCCATTACAATCCCCTTCTTCTGCTATTCTCGCAAATGGGCAGGAGGGGGGACTTCACTTGACTTTACTTGAAAAACAGAAACATAGAAGTTAAAACATTTCATCTGAATAAACAATTAAACAATACTACTGGTCATGACTTATTATAGTTATATGTGTAACCCTTATGTACTGACTCGAGTAAATACTCCTTGTGGTGCTACTTGGATCTATGTGTATTGTTTCACGATTGTAGCCGTATCCGGAGAAATACCAGTAACTAAGATGGCTGCCGGGCAGGAAGTTACCTCAGTTAAGATGGCCCTTGGGCCGGCTGGAAGTTACAGGAGTTAAAATGAGAGCCAGGCCGGAAATTGGATTAGTTAAGATGTCCGCTGGTGAGGAAGTTACCTCAGTTAAGATAGCTGCTGGGGGGTGTGGTAGGGTCTCACATCGCCGTCTTGGAGGGTAGTGTCAGTGGCGTCATACATTTCTGTCCAGCCTAATTTCTTATACTTAATTATTTTCATGTTGACGCTTGCATTGGTTTTAGAATAGAATGTTCTAAATTCAAGGCCGAATGTCCTGTGTTCAATCCTGTGAGAAACTTGGTAATAATTTTGCTCCTTTTTGGCCTAAAGCCAGAACATACACCCCTCCCTGTGTGATGATCTGTTTCAGTCTCGACTTAACTCCTAATTTGGCCTCATCATCACATCAGTAGAGCTGATTTCGCTCACAGTAAACTTAGCTGCGTGACCTTCCTCTACTAGTCAGTTTTCTAGTTGGCAACACACAAGGTCAGATTCCTGGTCCACACAGACATAACATTCAATGTCGAACAGACATATAGAACACTTTCTCATACTTTTACACACACAAGTGTTTAAACTTATTAACAAATAACATACAAATAACATACATTCTCACTCAGTACCTCACGCATATTTTCTTTTGATTATATCCAATATATCTTAGTATTGCAGTGTTCTCGCTATCACACATTCCAATGTCATGATGTCACCCCCCCCCCCCCCGTGCAGCTGTTTCTCCCTCTGTTCTCGATCTTAGCAAACAGAGTTCCTACGGGTTCTGCCACAGTAATTCTTGCATTTACATTTAACCCAAACACCTTACACTCCCTCAAGTTAGAGGACACACACATTCACCAGGCAACAGAGACACGCATGGTGCGGGGCACACAGATACACAGACAGACAAGACACAATACTTCATCAGCGCTGCACTGAATCATCACTCAACTTTCCACAATGCTTAGTATTGCTTACTTCCATGCACTCAATTCTCCATTTAAAATCACATCCTATAATCTTCAACTTCTTCACATCCATGATCCTTTATAACATATAACAATGTGTCTTTCTGAATCTTTCTCAGAGTAGCTTCCTCAGAGCTTCCTCCCTAAATCAGGGTGCACCGTACT
This sequence comes from Bufo bufo, assembly GCF_905171765.1. NCBI lineage: Eukaryota > Metazoa > Chordata > Amphibia > Anura > Bufonidae > Bufo > Bufo bufo. The sequence goes on from NC_053399.1 coordinate 26,482,430, forward strand.
AGTACTCCTAGGGTTGAGATTCCCATGGATTTACTCACTCACTTCACACACACAACCAAGACAGAAGCAGACGCCTTCTCCTTCACGCTCCCAAGCAAAGCTCACCTCTGTGCAGAATATTAACTGTTTCTTCCCTGGCTACCACGTCTGGTCCGCCAGTCCAGGACTAACCCTCCGCCACTCCAGGCACATAATTTATAGTCCTCCCGGGACTCCCCAGGGCCACACCCTCCATCACTAGGATAATTTAGTGGCCCTTAATTTGTGTACCACTCGGGGCTACCCGGGGTTACATCCTTCCTCACTAAGACAGATAAATCAGTAATCCCTAAGTCAAGCCCCGCCCCGGAGCACCCCGGCGCTACACCCTATGTCTAAACAGGACAGATAATTTAGTAGCCCCTAATGCGGCTCCGCCCCCCTGCCAGGGGAAATCTCTTGCTCTGCTTTACCGTTAACTGTGAAGGTGCCTGACACAAACCACACAGACAAACACACACAGTAGAGCAAACTTAAACTTTCCGGATTCTAGGAACTCAGAATTTTACATCAACCGAAGTTGCTACTACATAACATCAATAGCAGAACAGATTATCACAGCACAGTGGAGCAGCAAGAGGCAGGTGAGATAACAAAAAAATTCTCACCTTGTCTATGAGGCTGCAGTCCCTCTCCTCAAGCGTGGTCCACCGTGCTCTGAGAACCCCAAAACTTCGGCTAGCGAGGTTACTTCTCCTGAGCCCCACATATAGGGCGCCAACTGATAATGCTGCCCCTAATCAGGGCCGATCAAGTTTTCTCTACTGCTCCAAATTAATAGTAACCCAAGGGTTTTACATGCACGGAAGAAAATAACTGTGACACACACACTGGGGTCAAAGCAAATTCTTGTTTATTACAGGAAGTAAAGCAGTTTATATAGACATCAGAGAGGCATTCCCCCTGAGGCATGTGGCATTGTTACATTGGCTGAAATATGAAAATAAGACAAGAGATAACACTTGGTATCTGCCCATTGTGCATTGTTTTACTAACTGTGGTATGTGAACTATGTAAATATCTAACTACAGGCGCCATCTTGTAATGGAGTTCTCTAACAGCAGAAAAAGCATATATGACATAGCAAGGAGGCGTGTTCTCTTTGGTAGGATGGAACCTTTGTGCTCTGGAGAAAATAAGGTGTTGTCTGAGAGCTAAAGTATGTGGGAGCTTTCTTAGCTGAATTCAAAGAATGTAGTCCACATCTCTATCACAGTATGACCTGATGCTGTATGACGTCAGGACACAGTGCAGTGCGAGGCCAGAGGAAGACCACGGAGCGCTTAGTGCAGGAGAGGTAAGTTGTTTTATTTTTTTTTGTCTCATGGAGCTTGGCAGTCTGATGTGAGTTCTTAGGAGGAATGGGGTCTGCTACAGAGGTCTCACAGGAGTCTCATTTGAGATCTGATGGAGCTTATGGGTCACATCTGAGGTCTGAGGAGGAATGGGGATCTGATCTGAGGTCTAAGAAGGATTGGGGGTCTGATACAGAGGTTGAAGCTTGGGGGTCTGGTCTGACATCTGATGAAAACATTGGGGGTCTGATACAGAGGTTGAAGCTTGGGGGTCTGGTGTGACATCTGATGAAAACATTTTTTTTTGTATTTTCCTCCTCTATATCCTAGGTGCATCTTATGGAACGAAAAATGCAGTATATTGTCCTGTTCATATTTTAACTGACGATATCTGATACAGGAAACATAGTTAAAATATCTGTACAGTAGGTACAGGGGAAACACACACATATAATTTCTATTTCTTTATTGGCCATATGTTTAAAAGTAGTACATTTAAAAAGACATAACATTACAAATATTTTTGTCACCGTCAAAAATTTTAGCCACCGGATCGCGCTTTAAAGAATTATCTCACTTCAGCAAATGGCATTTATCATGTAGAGAAAGTTAATACAAGGCACTTATTAATGTATTGTGATTGTCCATATTGCCTCCTTTGCTGGCTGGATTACTTTTTATTTGCATTATACACTGCTCATTTCCATGGTTATGACCACCCTGCAATCTAGCAGCAGTGAAAAAGCACCATTTTATGCGCACTTCCATGGTCCCAGTCACCAGAAGGGGCAACACTTTTTTCTACAGTGTGCAAGCACTGCCACCGCTGTTGGATTTCAGGGTGGTCATAACCATGGAAACGAGCAGTGTAAAATGTGATTGAAAAATTTATCTAGCCAGCAAAGGAGGCAATATGGACAATCACAATACATTAGTATTGTATTATTGCCTTGTATTAACTTTTTCTACATGATGCGATTTGCTGAAGTGAGACAACCCCTTTAACCCCTTAAGGACACAGCCTTATTTCACCTTAAGGACCAGGCCTTTTTTTGCAAATCTGACCAGTGTCACTTTAAGTGGTGATAACTTTAAAACGCTTTGACTTATCCAGGCCATTCTGAGATTGTTTTTTCATCACATATTGTACTTCATGACACTGGTAAAATGAAGTCCAAAATTATTATTTTTTTTGCATAAAAAAATACCTAATTTACCAAAAATTTGAAAAAATTAGCAAATATCAAAGTTTCAGTTTCTCTACTTCTGTAATACATAGTAATACCCCCAAAAATT